>NW_017671318.1:153572-222898 GCF_001879085.1 Nicotiana attenuata
GTCTAGATGATATTTCTGTAAATTCAACGTTCCAATTAAAAGCAAGTAGTGGTTGTAAGAGATAGGATTTCATGTTTCAGTAGCTAGTTTCAATAGTCTAGATTGCTTAATTCAAAAATAGTCGGTCTGCTTTGTGTTAGTAAAATCATGTTCCAGTTTGTTTCTCACCTTAGTGGTATCTAAGAACTCATCAGAAGACAAGTAGGCAAAATAATTTGAGTAATACATTGCATTGGCGAATTGAATTGTGATTAGAGATTGTCTGGGCTGCACGTCGAATTTGAAATCGAATTTTTCATAACTGTAATGGATTTGAACCTTAAAATCTCTGCGAATCAGCTAAGTGGTATTATAGGTTGACATTAGGACCTTGTCCTACTGGGCTCATACACCAAGCCCAAACGGTCACCTTCAGCTCTCAGCTGAGATACCCGCACCAGCAAGCCTTGGGCCTGGACCTTGCATCACAGGCCCAAAAATGTCCTGCCCTTTGTACATGTAATCTGGGCTTGTTTTAGACGAATTACTGACAATGCCTTGTCTTTTACTTGTTATGTTGTTGGAATTAATTGATTTGCGATCGAACAATAAGAATTTGACCTTTTCAAGTATGTTAATTAATTAGGGCCCTTTTAGAGACAATATTAAATAAAAAATCGTAGTTACTTTAGGATTGGCCTNTAAATAATAAATAAGGTGAGCCCCGCCGAATAAAATGCATAAATTGCGGGGCCCTCTTTAAATGTTTATATTAAAGTACCTAGAATTCGGGACGTGCCGCTTAGCGAATTTCACGGTCTCCCGCAAAGATAATAAACACGTTAGTTGCTTTAGGTCCGTTACTTAAATAATTTTACCTTCCTAAATACGGGTGCACATTTATGTGACCCAAATCCAAATCTCAACGAAGTCAAAATGTGTCAAAAACCGCGGGTGCATTTATGTGACGTGGTTCGAGATGCGTTTTCACGACGTTGCAATCCTCTTTAAAACTAATAATGAAAGTAATGTAAAGTTAACAAGCACATAGATTAAAACATGTACTAAAATCAGATAATTAAGCCGAATATGACAGTTGAGCGACCGTGCTAGAACCACGGAACCCGGGAATGCCTAACACCTTCTCCCGGGTAACAGAATTCCTTACTCGGATTTCTGGTTCGCGGACTGTTAAACATAGTCAATAATTTCCTCGATTCGGGATTCAAACCGGTGACTTGGGACACCATAAATCTCCCAAGTGGTGACTCTGATTCTTAATAGAACGAATCCCGTTTCAATTGTCCTTTAATTGGAAAAACTCCCTTTATTACACCCTTTACGGGGGTGTAGTGAAAAAAGATGGTGTGGCAGCTCTGGCGACTCTGCTGGGGATACAAACCCAGAACTTTGGTTCAGGGTTTAAGAATTCGAGCTTAGAATAATTGTTGTGTTTGCTTTATCTGATTCTCCTACATGTTTCATGCTGAATGTGCTAAATGCTTTACCGCTTTGATATTATCTGGAATGTATATAAACTGTGACGAAACCCTTCTCTTCTCACCTCCGGGGATGTGCTCACTGGTGGAGACTCCCTATTCTGTTAGTGTCATACCTTAAAGTAAGAAAGAGGCCGGACAAGTTACTAAGCCGGATGGCCTTTTGGTTCCCGGTACGTAGCCCCCTCCTCGACTCGAGTTGTCCGCTCGGGTACACAGTCTAGAACATATACCCAGGTTTTGAACCTAGAATAACTTGACTTCATGCCGGATCCCTAGTAGGAACGCTTATCTGCATCACGTGCATTTTGACTTAGGGGACTCAACACAGGGGTTGGGTCCGTCTAGGACAGGTGTACCCGGAATAACGGATCATCCTGATGCATCCTACTTGTGCATTTATCTGTTTTGGACTCGCATGCTGACCGGCTTTGAATATCTGGAAAGGTTGAAAAAAAAAGAGAAAAAGAGAAAATAGCAGTGTAGAGAGTTAATTACCTATATTAGAAAGACCAATGTCCAAGCAGTGCCGAAATTCTGCCGGATTTTTGAGAAAAATGAATGAAAAAAAAGAAAAGTATTTTTATAATTTGTTTTGTTTGCCAATGGAAAAGAAAAACAAAAAGAGTTTTATTTTCAAATTAGTTTGTTTTATTTGCCACTGAAAAGGAAAATATAAAAAAGAGTCTTGCTTTCAGAAATAGTGTATTTGCCAATGAAAAAGAGTTTTGTTTCCGAAAATAGTTAGTTTTATTTGCCCGAACTACGCCAGTTTGATTCCCATAGGGTATGGGATACGTAGGCAACCCCCATCGGGTCCAACTTCCCTTTTGCAAAAGTAGCCAAAAAATAACAAAAGTTTTAGTTTTGTCATAAGTCAGGTGAGGCCATTCTTGTCTAAAACAAGCCGCATGTCCCTAAAAGGGCACCGGAAGGCTGTTTTTGTGAGAACAGCCACCTTGGGTCATTTTTAACGGTTAGCGGGCACAGCCTTAAAATCTTCTCCCCGAAGTGCTGAAAGGCCGTATCTGCAAAACCGGCTATTTGTTTTAAATTGGAAATTTGAACAAAAACATAGTGTCATTTTCCCTTTTAGGTCAAAATAAGTGATTAAATCACCTTAATAAATGTGCAGGATGAGCATGATTCAAAATGAACCTTTCTCAATCATGCATAAAATCCCTTTGGAGTTGCGTCTGTGGTGGAACGATCTAGGAGGAGAAGGGCAAGATGAAGTCAAAAAATATTTGAAAGGGCTGACCGGTTTGTTGGAGATTGTGCCTCGGGGAGACATTACCAGAGCATTGGTCA
Organism: Nicotiana attenuata; assembly: GCF_001879085.1. Taxonomy (NCBI): domain Eukaryota; kingdom Viridiplantae; phylum Streptophyta; class Magnoliopsida; order Solanales; family Solanaceae; genus Nicotiana; species Nicotiana attenuata. Next base: position 156,362 of record NW_017671318.1, read on the forward strand.
CATGTTGGGACCCGACACACAACGTGTTCCATTTTTCGGACTTTGAACTTACCCCGACCTTAGAAGAAATAGCTGGCTACGTCGGAAATGATGAGGTTCCTTTAAGACATAAGTATTTGGTTGCCCCGAGAACTGTAGCTGTGCACAGATTCTTAGACTCACTAAAGATAAGCAGGACGGTCCACAGCACAGATTTGGCGAATGGCTTTTGTACTCCACACTTCATATACCACAGATATGGCCACATAGGAGGGTTCAACAACCCAGAAAACAAGATATGTAGCAAAGGAAACCACCAAAAATGGGAAGAACATAGGCATTTTGCTTTTATGGTGGTTTTCTGGGGCTTTTGGTATTTCCAAGGAAAGACGAAAACATTGACATAAAAATAGCCGGGGTCGTCAGCACTCTACTCACTCAAGCCAAAAGCACTCTTGCGCCCATGATATTAGCCGAGATCTTCCGCGCTCTTACAACCTGCAAAGCCGGGGGAGACTTCTTTGAGGGGTGCAATCTAGTGTTGCAAATGTGGATGACCGAACACCTGTTCCATCGTCCTCAGTTCCTGAGTTATGGGTCTACAGAGAAAACATGTATAGAGGAGTTTTATACTAGGATTAAGGGGGTCAGCTTGCCCGAGGGATTCACGGGCTGGACATCATACTTCCAGTCCCTCACTGCCAGTCAAATAGAGCGGACGTTTGGATGGTTACCTGTCAATGAAATCATATATATGCCAGCATCGGGGCCGCACTTCCTCTTGATGGGTCTTAAGAGCATTCAGCCTTATGCTCCGTATGGGGTTTTAAGGCAACTCGGGAGATGCCAAGTAGTGCCAAAAGACGACGATCTTAGTATCCAAGTGGTTGAGATTGGTCCTGATAGCCAGTTTCCTGAAGCAAAGGTTCGCCAGGTCTGGAGCGAATGTCAATACTTGGCGGCGAATACCTGTGTACGAGACCGATCTAAAGGAGAAGTGTCACCTGAGTATCATGCCTGGTATAGAAGGGAAGTTGCATTTGGGAGGCCGGCTAAAAGACCTCACCTCCAGGATTTTGCTGAATCATCGCAAGAACAATGGGCCTGGTTAGCTAAAGAAAATGAATACAGAGCTAAAATAGGAGAATTAGAAAGGCAAGTCCAAGACCTCCAGTTTGAAAACTGCGTGCAAGCCGCGGCTGATGAGGGTAAGAAAAAGCAATTGGCCAAAGAGAATGAAGCCTTACGAGCCCAAATCCAAAAGATGAAGATAGCGGCCGAAAATCCCGTTAGGAGTGCCAAAGATGCAAAGCTTATAGAAACTCTAAGGCAAAAAGTGAATGATTACATTTTTGACCTCAACAAAGCAGAAAGGGAATTAGCCGGGGTTCGAAAACAATTGGCTAAAAACGCGAAAGAACGGGCCCGCATGGTTAAGCAGTTGAGAGAAGAATACGATAATGAGGTCACGGGATTAAAGAAAAGGGTCATTGCCACAGAGAACAAAATGATCAAACAGGCGAAAGAATTCAAGGTTGAAAGAGAGCACTGCTACACGGCATTGGCACAATTAGAAATGGACTTGCAACAACTCCAGGAACAAAACCAGGTAGCTGAGCAGACTTTGGAGGCCGGGGCCCAACAGATAGGGCGGTTGCTTCAAGAAAAGGGCAGAATCAGAGAGAGAATCTTAACCGTTGCTCGCTACATTACTAGGAAATGCCAAGTGTGCGAGAACATGACTCGCGCCACCTTCTTTGCATCGGTGATGATATTTGTGAAGCAGATAATGAGTGACCTGGACAGACTTCAACGGGAACTTGCATATAGGCCCGTGGCGAGACCGAACGATGTCCCGCGGGCACCAGGAGCTTTAATGTACTCATGACTGTCATTTGAGTCTGTATTTCCTTTTCTACTAGAGGCTGTCAGCTGTCTGAGTCTGTATTTTCTTTTCGTTAAAAGTCAGTCAGTTGATTGAGTCTGTATGTTCGTTTGAAATAGAATAGGGATGGTGGAGTCTGTAGTTCTTCTCTTCATTAGAGTCTGTTAGTTGTTTTAATCTGTCAGTGTTGAGTCTTTGTAATCGAAGTATTTGCTATCAATGAAATTGAAAATCCACAAAATATTTTGCTTCTATTTTACATTTATTTGCAAGAACTACGCTTGGTCTGATTCATGCGGGGTCATGATACGTAGGCAATCTCCATAGGATTCGACCGTAATAAAAAACAAACAAAAAAAAGGCAAAAAGAGAAAATAAAAAGGGAGCAAGAGAAAAGGAAAGAAACAAGCGGAAAAACAATTTTGAAGAAAGGAGAGAATAGGAACAAGAAAAACCGAGGCACGTGAAAAACAAGAGAGGAAAGAAAAACAAAAAAGAGAAAAGAAAAACAAAAGAGAAAATAAGAACCCAAACGAAAGAAACATCGGCAAGACAAGAGGGATTGAAAAATAAGGACAAAGAGGAAACAAAGGCAAGAGTGAGAAAGAAAGAGCGAAAAGAAAAGAAAAGAAGTTGAAATCGGGAATAAGGAAAGTCGGGATGACGCAAGCAGTAGAGCAAATGCATAATAGAAACCGTTAACTGCTTAGGCGCATTCATTCCCCAAAATGTGTGGTTATCAAATCTGTCACTGCCCTAACCATTAACCAAGTTGTTGTTGATCTTAAGTCCTGGCAGGTGGTTAGTTGATTGGCATTCTGGCAACCCATTCCTACAACACCCGATCAAAAGACAAGCTGAAAATGACAGGCCAAGAATCAGATACCAGTATTGTGGACCCCGCGAAAGAGGTAGAGGTGATGGATGTTAATGCAATGAGGGAGGAAATGTATAAGTTGAGGCAGCAAATGGCCGAAATGCATCAGGCCTGGGCTAAGGGTCAGCTAGCGCCAGTTTATCCCTCCAATCCAGCCTATATCCCACCTTTGGCTCAGTCTCAGGAGTCTCCTACTGTGAATTCATCTCCAGCTTTCCCTTTCTACCAACAGAGTTATGGCACCACCTCCTATCCTCCCCAAGCTCCACCACCCAAAAAAAATCCTCCTCCACCAATCACCCCTGTCTTTGTAGCGCCTCCACCTGCCACATTGCCAAGATCTTCCAGTGAGCCACTGTTTCAAACTCACGATAGCCAGTACTAACCTCCTGAGCCTACCTTTAAAGCTCCTGAGCCATATTCCTACACCCCTCGCTTTGAGCTCCCGGTGGAAACTGAAAAGCCGCATAAGCACCCGGAGCAGGAAGAGATATTTCGAAAAGTAAAAAGCTGGAGCAATCCTTCAGGATCATGCAGGGATTGGGTGGCCAAGTCAGTGTGGCCTATAAGGATTTGTGTCTGTTCCCGGATGTTCAGTTACCAGCAGGGTTCAAAATGCCTAAGTTCGATCTGTATGACGGTCATGGTGACCCGGTAGACCACCTGAGGGGATTCTGCAGTAAAATGAGAGGGGCAGGTGGAAAGGATGAGTTACTGATGGCGTACTTCAGCCAGCGTCTGAGTGGGTCTGCTTTGGAGTGGTATACACGACAGGACCATGGTAGGTGGTATACCTGGGATGACTTGGCACAAGCGTTCGCCTGCCATTTTCAGTACAATCTAGAAATTGTTCCAGATCGCCTGTCACTGATAAAACTCGAGAAGAAGCCCGGGGAGAGCTTCAGGGAGTATGGGTTCCGCTGGAGAGAACAGGCCGCGAGGGTCGACCCTCCTATGAAAGAAAGCGAGATGGTCGATTACTTTTTGCAGGCTTTGGAGCCGACTTATTTTGGTCACTTGGTAAACGCAATTGGCAAATCTTTTAATGAAGTTGTGAAGATGGGAGGAATGGTTGAGGAAGGACTGAAATCCAATAAAATCATGAGCTATTCAGCGATTAAAGCAACCACACAGGCCATCCAAAGCGGCACTGGGGGCGTGCTCAGGAAAAAGAAGAAAGAAGAGGTTGCAACCGTTGAGTCCGGAGCTTGGTCCAGATCTAGAGGCCCTTCACCCTACTACAACCAACCCCGACCCCACCACCAAAATTACCCATACACTCTATATATCCCTCCACAACACTATTACCCACCGCCAGATCCACATTTTTCCGTCCACCATGCTCAAACTTATACCCAGCCTCCGGCTCACGCACAATGGCGTGCACCGGCTCCCCATAACTCATACCCAGCTCCACAAAACCCCTATCCACCCCCAAGAGCCTACAGAAATCCCCCGAAGCGGGTCACAGCCCAAACCCAGCCTTCAAAAATGAGAGATTACAGAAGCAAAAGACTTTCACTCCGCTGGGTGAATCATATACCACTCTTTTTCAAAAATTGAGGCAGTTAGGTCTGTTGAATCCAATTGAGCCCAAAATGCCAAACCCCGTTTCCTAGAATCTGGACCACTCAGTAAGTTGTGAATACTGTTCGGGGGCCCTTGGACATGATGCAGAGAAGTGTTGGAAACTAAACGATAGCTGTGTAGGAGCACATTGACACTCACCGAATCGAGGTTCAGGCCCCAGATTCACCAAACTATTANCATTCCAAGGATTCATAATGAGGTCGCCGATGCGTTGGCTACTTTGGCATCAATGTTGCATCATCCGGATAAGGCTTACGTGGACCCTTTGCAGATTCAGGTCCGCGATCAGCATGCTTATTGTAATATGGTGGAAGAGGAACTTGACGGCGAGCCGTGGTTTCATGACATCAAGGACTATATCAGGATGGGGGTGTATCCGGTACAGGCCACAGGTGACCAGAAAAGAACGATTCGACGGTTGGCAAGCGGGTTTTTCTTTAGTGGAGGAGTATTGTACAAAAGAACTCCAGATCTCGGGTTGTTAAGATGCATTGATGCGAGGCAGGCCACAGCTATCATGACTGAGGTACATTCCGGAGTTTGTGGACCGCATATGAGTGGGTACGTTCTGGCAAAGAAGATCCTCCGAGCGGGGTATTACTGGCTTACTATGGAGCGGGATTGCATCAGTTACGTACGCAAATGTCATCAGTGCCAAGTGCATGGAGATTTGATTCATTCTCCACCATCAGAATTACACACGATGTCCGCACCGTGGCCTTTTGTTGCATGGGGCATGGACGTCATTGGGCCAATTGAGCCAGCAGCGTCAAATGGGCACAGGTTCATTTTAGTGGCTATAGACTACTTTACCAAGTGGGTAGAGGCTAAAACGTTCAAGTCCGTAACCAAGAAAGCTGTGGTGGATTTTGTGCATTCAAACATCATATGTCGGTTTAGGATACCAAAGGTGATCATTACAGACAATGGAGCTAATCTCAATAGACATTTGATGAAAGAGACATGTGAGCAGTTCAAGATTACCCATCGCAATTCTACCCCATACCGCCCCAAGGCAAATGGTGCGGTTGAAGCGGCCAACAAGAATATAAAGATGATACTTAAGAAAATGGTAGAGGGTTCTAGACAGTGGCATGAAAAACTGCCTTTTGCATTGTTGGGGTACCGCACCACCGTTCGAACTTCAGTAGGAGCGGCTCCTTATTCATTGGTGTATGGCACCGAAGCAGTGATACCCGCAGAAGTGGAGATCCCGTCCCTTCGAATTATCGCGGAGGCTGAGATCGATGATGATGAATGGGTAAAAACCCGCTTGGAACAGTTGAGTTTGATCGATGAGAAAAGATTGGCATCAGTGTGTCATGGCCAATTGTACCAAAAAAGAATGGCAAGAGCGTACAAGAAGAAAGTGCGTCCGAGGAAGTTTGAAGTGGGACAGTTAGTGCTGAGACGTGTTTTGCCTCATCGGGCTGAAGCAAAAGAGAGTTCACCCCAAACTGGCAGGGGCCATTTGTTGTAACCAGAGTGTTGTCCAATGGGGCACTATATTTAACAAATGTGGAAGGAAAATGTGTAGAAATGGCTATCAATTCCGATGCGGTCACGAGATACTATGTATGATTTCTTTGTTTTAATTGTATTTGTTTCTATTTGGCATATTTTGAAGAATGAAATGATGAAGGCGTTTTGTTCTGCTATCTAAACACTTTACTTCTTTGTTACACCTTTGAGCCTTGTTTATTTTCTTTCATACCCCTCTTTCGGAATCAATGGCACAATTCAAAAACGCAAGTGCGGAGGATAAGTAAGTGAGGAAAAAGAAAGAAAAGCCTGAAAAGAGAAAGGAGAAAGAGAGAAGAAAAAGAAAAAGAAGAAGAGAAGAAAAAGAAAAGAGAAAAAGAGAAAAAACAACAAAACAACAAAACAAAAAAAGTGAAAAGAATAAAGAAAAGAAAAGAAGAGAAAAGGAAGGAAAAGGAAAGAAAACACAACGCCAAAGTAATTTCTATGACCTGAACTACGTTTGACTTGATCCCGAAAGGGTACGTAGGCAGCCTCTCTCTGAGGTTCAGTCACACCAAAATAAAAGTCCAAAAGTCCCCAAGGAAGAAACTAGGGCAGAAGTTGTGTATGTTGTAAAAGTTGATTCCGAAAGTTGTAATTTTGAACCCATGACGAATTGTTTTGAGCCTTTGATACCCTTTCTTTCTAACCCTATCCNTCAGCAAGAAGTTCACATCTTACGAGGTGAAGTACACTCAACTTGAGAGGACGTGTTGTGCCTTAACTTGGGTAGCGCAGAAATTGAAACATTACTTGTCATCTTATACCACCTATCTCATCTCTCGGTTGGACCCATTGAAGTATATTTTTCAGAAGCCCATGCCCACAGGGAGGCTCGCAAAGTGGCAGATCTTGCTCACGCAATTCGACATTGTCTATGTGACCGGGACTGCAATGAAAGCATAAGTGTTGGCTGATCATTTGGCCGAGAATCCAGTAGATGAAGAATATGAACCTTTGAAGACATACTTCCTTGATGAAGAGGTAATGCATGTCGATGAATTAGAACAGGTTGAGAAGCCGGGATGGAAGCTGTTCTTTGATGGCGCTGCCAACACCAAAGGCGTCGGGGTAGGAGCAGTACTTATTTCTGAGACAGGGCAACACTACCCTGTTACGGCTCAACTTCGTTTCTATTGCACCAATAACATGGCTGAATACGACGCGTGTATCTTGGGTTTGAGGTTGGCTATAGACATGGGCATCCGGGAAGTCTTGGTCATGGGTGACTCAGACCTACTGGTACACCAAATTCAAGGAGAATGGGAAACACGGGACTTGAAGCTTATATCGTACTGACAATGCTTGCATGATCTTTGTCAACGGTTTTAGTCAATAGAGTTCAAGCACATTCGAAGGATTCGTAATGAGGTCGCTGATGCTTTGGCTACTTTGGCATCAATGTTGCATCATCCGGATAAGGCTTACGTGGACACTTTGCAGATTCAGGTCCGCGATCAGCATGCTTATTGTAATATGGTGGAAGAGGAACTTGACGGTGCGCCGTGGTTTCATGACATCAAGGAATATATCAGGATGGGGGTGTATCCGGTACAGGCCACAGGTGACCAGAAAAGAACGATTCGACGGTTGGCAAGCGGGTTTTTCTTTAGTGGAGGAGTACTGTACAAAAGAACTCCATATCTCGGGTTGTTAAGATGCATTGATGCGAGGCAGGCCACAGCTATCATGACTGAGGTACATTCCGGAGTTTGTGGACCGCATATGAGTGGGTACGTTCTGGCAAAGAAGATCCTCCGAGCGGGGTATTACTGGCTTACTATGGAGCGGGATTGCATCAGTTACGTGCGCAAATGTCATCAGTGCCAAGTTCATGGAGATTTGATTCATTCTCCACCATCAGAATTACACACGATATCCGTACCGTGGCCCTTTGTTGCATGGGGCATGGACGTCACTGGGCTAATTGAGCCAGCAGCNGCTGCAGATATAAGGCGAGCTAAAAAGATGAAAAAGAGAGTAGACCCTTCCAAAACCTATTCCCCACCTTTTCCGTTCCTTTGTCAGGCCTAGTACTAAGAAGCGCCTAGCAATGGCAATGCCTAATTCTATGGTTGAACCCGACAAGGAGCTGATTGAGAGGTTTGAGAAGTTGTTTGATGAGGTGAATGTGCTGGAGGCAGGAGAAGGTCCAAGCAAGGCAGATGTGCAGTACGTAGGGCCCCATGCAAAGCTTACTAATTGGGAAGCTACTCCTCTTCCTACCCGGAGGGAGTTTTGGTAGTTAGTTTTGATTCCCTTTCAGTTTAATCTGGATTATTTCCAAGGTTGTAATTCGGATGCTATGTTCCGTCCGTTTGGATGAGTTAAACCTTGTTATCTTAAATTTTAATGAAATGCAATTTCCTTCTTTTTTCATTCCTGATAGTTTTTATTTTGTCTTTCTTTTCCTTCTTGTACAGTCCCTTTTACGCTGGTTTCAGTGATGTGTCATGCATGAGGAGTCTTCGGCCCAGTCTTAAATGCCAATCTAACTCCGAAATAATAATACAAGAAATTGAGTGTGATGACAAAATAGAATATGATGATGAGGAAGCTTTTGAGAAAATCAGTAAAGAATTAAGCCATTTTGAAGAAAAACCCAAACCTAACCTGAATGACACAGAAGCAATCAACTTAGGAACAAGGTTCTAGCATCATGCCAAATGTGTCCGAAGAAGAAGAGCAAAGCAAACGAAGCATGCCCAAAAGTAAACCAACCCCTTGGACTGCTATGAAAAACACCATCGGATTTTAAAGTAGCACGATCTAATTCAAAAATTTCACCCAATTGAGCACGTCTAGCATATTTTTTCACAGTAGCAGGATCACTATAACTGACGCCGTTGAGTTCACCGCCGTAGAACTCAACAGTTACACCTACTTGTTCAACACTATACTTCGATTCTGCCCTTCTAAAAGGAACATCGGCTCTAACAATTCCATTGCCATCTACCAAAATGACCGGAAATGTGATCAGGATAATGTACGGGAAACGAAAATAAGTGTCCATTTAGAACCTTAGCTCAAAGAAGAGATAATCAAGTCATTGCTTGAGTACAAAGATGTTTTTTCATGGTCATACGACGATATGCCGGGTTTAAGCACTGACTTGGTGGTCCACAAATTGCCCACCGACCCAGCATGCCTTCCTGTCAAGCAGAAGCTAAGGAAATTTAAAACAGATATCAGTGTGAAAATCAAAGAAGAGGTCACCAAACAGTTTGATGCAAAGGTCATCCGGGTCACGCGGTATCCCACCTGGTTAGCCAACGTTGTGCCTGTGCCAAAGAAGGACGGAAAGACCAGAGTGTGCGTTGTTTACCGTGATCTCAATAAGGCGAGTCCAAAAGACAACTTCCCATTGCCAAACATCCACATATTGATTGACAATTGCGCAAAGCATGAGATTGGTTCCTTCGTGGATTGTTATGCGGGCTATCACCAGATTTTGATGGATGAGGAGGATGCGGAAAAGACGACATTCATCACGCCTTGGGGAACATATTGTTATAGGGTCATGCCATTTGGGTTGAAGAACGCAGGGGCAACATATATGAGGGCAATGACCACCATGTTCCATGACATGATACATCGGGAAATTGAGGTCTATGTAGACAACGTGATCATAAAGCCGAGGAAGCAGTGTGACCATGTCAAGGACCTGAGGAAGTTTTTCAGAGGCTCCGCAGGTACAACTTCAAGCTTAATCCAGCAAAGTGTGCATTTGGCGTCCCGTCTGGGAAACTGCTGGGGTTTGTGGTAAGTCGACGCGGTATTGAGTTAGACCCGTCCAAGATCAAAGCCATTCAAGAGCTACCGCCGCCAAAGAACAAAAAAGAGGTGATGAGTTTTCTTGGGAGATTAAATTATATCAGCAGGTTTATTGCCCAGCTCACAACGACTTGTGAGCCTATCTTTAAGCTGTTAAAGAAGGATGCTGCGGTCAGATGGACCGATGAATGTCAGGCCGCATTTGACAAAATTAAGGAATATCTTGCCAGTCCACCTGTGTTGGTCCCGCCTGAGCCGAGAAGACCCTTGATTCTTTATCTGACAGTTTTGGATAACTCTTTTGGCTGTGTATTGGGGCAACATGACATCACGGGAAAGAAAGAGCAGGCAATTTATTACCTCAGCAAGAAGTTCACATCTTACGAGGTGAAGTACACTCAACTTGAGAGGACGTGTTGTACCTTAACTTGGGTAGCGCAGAAATTGAAACATTACTTGTCATCTTATACCACCTATCTCATCTCTCGGTTGGACCCATTGAAGTATATTTTTCAGAAGCCCATGCCCACAGGGAGGCTCGCAAAGTGGCAGATCTTGCTCACGGAATTCGACATTGTCTATATGACCAGGACTGCAATGAAAGCACAAGCGTTGGCTGATCATTTGGCCGAGAATCCAGTAGATGAAGAATATGAACCTTTGAAGACATACTTCCTGATGAAGAGGTAATGCATGTCGATGAATTAGAACAGGTTGAGAAGCCGGGATGGAAACTGTTCTTTGATGGGGCTGCCAACACCAAAGGCGTCGGGATAGGAGCAGTACTTATTTCTTAGACAGGGCAACACTACCCTGTTACAGCTCAACTTCGTTTCTATTGCACCAATAACATGGCTGAATACGAGGCGTGTAACTTGGGTTTGAGATTGGCTATAGATATGGGTGTCCATGAAATCTTGGTTTCGGGTGACTCGGATCTCTTGGTGCACCAGATTCAGGGGGAATGGGAGACACGAGATTTAAAGCTCATACCATACCGGCAATGCTTGCATGATCTTTGTCAACGGTTTCAGTCAATAGAGTTCAAGCAAATTCCAAGGATTCATAATGAGGTCGCCGATGCTTTGGCTACTTTGGCATCAATGTTGCATCATCCGGATAAGGCTTACGTGGACCCTTTGCAGATTCAGGTCCGCGATCAGCATGCTTATTGTAATATGGTGGAAGAGGAACTTGACGGTGAGCCGTGGTTTCATGACATCAAGGAATATATCAGGATGGGGGTGTATCCGGTACAGGCCACAGGTGACCAGAAAAGAACGATTCGACGGTTGGCAAGCGGGTTTTTCTTTAGTGGAGGAGTATTGTACAAAAGAACTCCAGATCTCGGGTTGTTAAGATGCATTGATGCGAGGCAGGCCACAGCTATCATGACTGAGGTACATTCCGGAGTTTGTGGACCGCATATGAGTGGGTACGTTCTGGCAAAGAAGATCCTCCGAGCAGGGTATTACTGGCTTACTATGGAGCGGGATTGCATCAGTTACGTACGCAAATGTCATCAGTGCCAAGTGCATGGAGATTTGATTCATTCTCCACCATCAGAATTACACACGATGTCCGTACCGTGGCCTTTTGTTGCATGGGGCATGGACGTCATTGGGCCAATTGAGCCAGCAGCGTCAAATGGGCACAGGTTCATTGTAGTGGCTATAGACTACTTTACCAAGTGGGTAGAGGCTAAAAAGTTCAAGTCCGTAACCAAGAAAACTGTGGTGGATTTTGTGCATTCAAACATCATCTGTCGGTTTGGGATACCAAAGGTGATCATTACAGACAATGGAGCCAATCTCAATAGTCATTTGATGAAAGAGACATGTGAGCAGTTTAAGATTACCCATCGCAATTCTACCCCATACCGCCCTAAGGCAAATGGTGCAGTTGAAGCGGCCAACAATAATATAAAGAAGATACTTCGAAAATGGTAGAGGGTTCTAGACAGTGGCATGAAAAACTGCCTTTTGCATTGTTGGGGTACCGCACCACTGTTCGAACTTCAGTAGGGGCGACTCCTTATTCATTGGTGTATGGCACCGAAGCAGTGATACCCGCAGAAGTGGAGATCCCATCCCTTCGAATTATCGCGGAGGCTGGGATCGATGATGATGAATGGGTAAAAACCCGCCTGGAACAGTTGAGTTTTATCGATGAGAAAAGATTGGCATCAGTGTGTCATGGCCAATTGTACCAACAAAGAATGGCAAGAGCGTACAACAAGAAAGTGCATCCGAGGAAGTTTGAAGTGGGACAGTTAGTGCTGAGACGTATTTTGCCTCATTGGGCTGAAGCAAAAGGAAAGTTCGCCCCAAACTGGCAGGGGCCATTTGTTGTAACCAGAGTGTTGTCCAATGGGGCACTATATTTAACAGATGTGGAAGGAAAATGTGTAGAAATGGCTATCAATGCCGATGCGATCAAGAGATACTATGTATGATTTCATTATTTAATTGTATATTGTTTGTATTTGGCATATTTTGAAGAATGAAATGACGAAGGCGTTTTGTTCTGCTATCCAAACACTTTATCTTTTGTTACCCCCTTTGAGCCTCATTCATTTTCTTTCATACCCCTCTTTTGGAATCAGTAGCAAAGATCAGAAACACAAGCGTGAAAGATAAGTCAAGGGAAAAGAGAAAAGAAAAAAAAAGTGAAAAAAAAGGAAAAAAGAAGAAATAAGAAAAGAAAAGAATGGGAGAAGAAAAGCAGGAAAAGAAAAGAAAAGAAAAAGAAAAGAAGAGAAGAGAAATGAAAAGAAGAGAAAGAGGAAGAAAAGAAAAGAGAAATCACAACAACAAAGTAATTCCTATGACCTGAACTACGTTTGACTTGATGCCGAAAGGGTACGTAGGCAGCCTCTCTCTGAGGTTCAGTCACATCAAAATAAAAGTCCAAAAGTTCCCAAGAAAGAAACTGGGGTAGAAGTTGTGGTTGTTGTGAGAAATCTGATTCCGAAAGTTGTAATTTTGAACCTATGTTGAATTGTTTTGAGCCTTAGATACCCTTCTTTCTAACCCCATCAAAAATCCTGCATTACGGTCCAAAGAAAGACCTTCCGATCAGTCTTCAAGAAGTGCCAAGATGAGCAAGTAAAAGTGATTCATGTCATGGGCAACACTCCGGTACAGGAAGATAAATGATGAAAATGAGAGAGTCTTATTGGTGAAAACCCTCACGGGCACCGTAAGGCGACGAGAGTTGAGAGAAATGAAAAATGAGAGAGTCTTATTGGTGAAAACCCTCACGGGCACCGTAAGGCGAAGTGAGTTGAGAGAAATAAAAAATGAGAGAGTCTTATTGGTAAAAACCCTCACGGGCACCTTAAGGCAAAGGTGGGTTTTTAGATGGGCAAATGAGACAAGTCTATGGTTGAAAGCTATTCAAGACATCGCAAGATGAGCGAGGTTAGGGTTTGGGTGAAAAATCAGGTTATGAAAGTCCGGAGCAACAAATGTGGCAATTGAAAGTTGATTGGTTGGACAGATTGGGCCGGTTAATCCAAAACGCATGGCATGATCAATGGTACCAGCTGTTCTACTCAGATAAGTCTTCTTCTCCTTCTTCGTTACAAATCGTCCGATTTTGGATTCTCTCTATCCTTAACCCTCAAGGTCATTGCATTTCATTCTTTCGAGGTCTGTTCTTTAAGATGTTTCAGAGTCAGTTCTGTTTGAAACAAAAGGGAGGAATGCCAAGGCTAACTACCAGTTTCCCACTTGCAAAGCACAACAGGGCCAAAATATACCAAAGATGTCAAAATGCAAAGTAAGACACAAAGGACCACCGGAAGTTTCATCGGTGGATTGATCAGATAGTTGTGGGGGAGAAGCAAAGTTTCAGATAGAGGGGTCAGAAACATAAAAACAGCAATATGGGATAGAACACTTGGGTCATCAAAGTCATGGGACTGAAAGTCGGTCAGGAAGTCGAAGCGGTTCAAGGCAAGTCCAGGGAAGCAAGTCGAAGTAGAGCTCAGCAGCAGGGATATACCCAGCAAGAATGCCAGCAACTAACCACCATTTTATATTAACAAGATCTTTCTTTGATTGAAACTGGGGCAAGAAATTTTCTTTGTTTGTTATTATGTTAAAGTCAGGCGCCCACCTGAAGAACAAGGGAATACATTTCAAGTTCAGCAATCAGGCGCCCACCCGGAGAACAAGGGAATACATTTCAAGTTCAGAAGTCAGGCGCCCACCTGGAGAACAAGGGAATACATTTCAAGTTCAGCAATCAGGCGCCCACCTGAAGAACAAGGGAATACATTTCAAGTTCAGCAATCAGGCGCCCACCTAGAGAACAAGGGAATACATTTCAAGTTTCAGAAATTAGGCGCCCACCTGGAGAACAAGGGCGCCCACCTGGAGAACAAGGGAATACATTTCAAGTTTCAGAATACATTTCAAGTTCAACAATCAGGCGCCCACCTGGAGAACAAGGGAATACATTTCAAGTTTCAGCAATCAGGCGCCCACCTGGAGAACAAGGGAATACATTTCAAATTTCAGCAATCAGGCGCCCACCTGGAGAACAAGGGAATACATTTCAAATTCAACAATCAGGCGCCCACCTGGAGAACAAGGGAATACATTTCAAGTTTAGCAATCAGGCGCCCACCTGGAGAACAAGGGAAGTACAATTCAAATTTTAGCTTTCAAACTTTTAATATTTGATAACATGACGTGCCCAGTCACCAAACTTGGGCAAGAAATTTTCTTTGGTTATTATTTTGTTGAAGTCAGGCGCCCACCTGGAGAACAAGGGAATACATTTCAAGTTCAGCAATCAGGCGCCCACCTGGAGAACAAGGGAATACATTTCAAGTTCAGCAATCAGGCGCCCACCTGGAGAACAAGGGAAGTACAATTCAAATTTTAGCTTTCAAATTTTTAATATTTGATAACATGACGTGCCCAGTCACCAAACTGGGGCAAGAAATTTTCTTTGTTTGTTATTTTGTTGAAGTCAGGCGCCCACCTGGAGAACAAGGGAATACATTTCAAGATTCAGCAGTCAGGCGCCCACCTGGAGAACAAGGGAATACATTTCAAGTTTAGCAATCAAGCGCCCACCTGGAGAACAAGGGAATACATTTCAAGCTCAGCAATCTGCGCCCACCTGGAGAACAAGGGAAGTACGATTCAAGTTTTAGCTTTCAAATCTTTAGTAATATTTTGTGACATGATGCGCCCAGCCACCAAACTGGGGCAGGAAATTTTCTTTGTTTGTCTATTTCGTTGAAGTTAGGCACCCACCTGGAGAACAAGGGAATACATTTCAAGTGACGGCAATCAGGAGCCCACCTGGAGAATAAGGGAATACATTTCAAGTGTTATCAGTCAGGAGCCCGCCTGGAGAATGGAGGCATATATGTCAAATTTCAGCAGTCAAGCATCACTCGGAGAAACGGCAAAACATCTCATATCACAATTCAAGGCAACAACAAATGGATTCCACCGGGAGAATACAAGACAACAAGACAACAAGAACCACAAGAGTAAGTTTGAAGATATAGATTGGATCTTTTGTAATTCATAGATCATAGCTTAGTCAAGTTTCTTTTTATTTTTGACACGGTGTAATAAGGGGGTTCAGTAAGCAGTAACAGCAGCAGTAGCAACAGTGAAACCACAGCTTCATGGTAGTCCCAGCTACCAGACATTCCCGAACTACACTGACCTGATTCCTTTTAGCCAAGGATATGTAGGCAACCTCGGAAGCAGGGTGCGGTCAAATCTTTCAAAAATGCTTCACACGGAGTATTCGAACGGGCAAAAATCGCTCGTATCCGCTCACTTATCTTTGCACGAAAACTCTTCGTGTTTCCGAGCAAAGAGGGGCAGCTGTGAGCACGTGATTTTTGCCCTATATGAATTATTCCTAGAAATTCAACAAAATGATTTCTTTCATTATTTTGCAATTTTGTGGATTTTTGTGATATTTTATGTTAATTGTTTGCATGTTTGTGCATTTCTATTAATGAAAAACAAAAAAATATGCTTGGCATGTGCATTTAGGGCTTAATTTCATATTTTAGGATTAATTAGTAATTAAGTTACTTTACAAAGAAGAAAATAACAAAAATAGTTCATTTTGCATTTTTAACTATTAATTTTTGAATTTGTCATGAGTTTCCTTTAAATTAGGACTTAATCAATTTTGAGGAAATAATTAGTTTAATTTTGGGAATAAATCAGGTCTTTATTTTAATTTTGCATTTTACAAAATNGCGTGTGTGAGCACGTGATTTTTGCCCTATACAAATTATTCCCAGTAAATTCTAAACAAAGTTGATTTCTTTCATTATTTACAATTTTGTGGATTTTTGTGACATTTTAGGCTAATTGATTGCATTTTATTTGTGCATTTTGATTAGTGAAAAATACAAAAAATACTTGGCATTTGCATTTATGATTTAATTTTATATTTTAGGATTAACTAGTAGTAAAGTTACTTAAAAATAAAGAAAATAACAGAAATGGTTCTTTTTGCATTTATACTTTTAATTGTCTGGGTTTGCATTTAATTAAGATTTATGGTATTTAGAAATTGAGTAATATAATTTTAGAAGTTAATTTGGGTTTTAGTTGTTGATTTGGCATTTAATAAAAATCAGAAAAATATAAATAATGATTGAAAAATAAATACAAAATGAAAAGGAAAAGAAACAATTAACAAAAGAAAAGTGGGCTGTCCTAATGAAGACCCAAAATTGGGCCATTTTAATTGATAAATCTTAGCCCAACCAGTCCATACCCAACCCCCGTCTGTCCAGGCCCAAACCAAATTCGGTCCGCCCCATTACTTAACCAAACGACCCCGTTTCGATGATTGTTAATCCCAGCCGTCGAGGATCTCTGATCCAACGGCTGGGAACGAGTTTAATCTTTGTATTTAATGGTTGGATCGCCCCCCTACCCCCAAGCCTTCGTCTTCTTCACCCCATATACAGACCTTGTTCCGCCGCCGTGTTCCGCCGCCGGAAATCGCCTCACGGCGGCGGCCATTCTCCAAACACAACCAAAATTACACCCCTTACTCCTCTCCTTCTCCTCATTTCAAATCCACAACCGGTTCCCCTCGAATCCCACCCAAACTCGTCGAATCTTGGATCAAAGGATTCCAGCCAAAACCCTAGGTGACCCAATCCTGCCCAAATTAACACCATAGAACCGTCTTGTTCTCCTCTCTCAAACCCCCCAAACCCCGTCCCTCGAATCTAAATGGAACTTCTCGAATATTAATTTGAAGTTTCCGTCCAAAACCCTAAGTTCTCCAAACCCCACCAAATTGACACCACGTGCCCCCCTCGCCTCCCTCGTGTTAAGTTCATCATCATTGGCACTCGAATCTCACTGGAGAGGGGCTAATTTCGAATCTGAGAAGTGGCCTGATTTTAGAAATTATACCAGTGAGTTTTTCTATTAATTTTGTGTTTTCTCCCATGTCTGTGTTGCTTCATGATTGATTAATTAGTTCTTTTCATTATTGTTATAAGTTCAAGTAATTAGTTTAGGTTTTGTCTTCACTTTTGAGTCAATAATTTGTTCTGTTCTGTTGATATATGCAGTAGCATGAATTTTTCTGTTATGTTTCTCTTAAACATACTTTCTTGTGTAAATCCGTAGTTAGTATTCTAGGTTTGGAAGTTTTATTAGTTTAAGTTTGATTAATATTCTAGTTTCAATGATTTTATTATGGTTGCTTGATTAGTTGATTTGATTGTTAATGGTAATTTGTAACTTGAAACTCAGTAATTAGTTTTGATTTAGGATTTAGATTTGAACCTGGTTCTAACTGACTAAAATTACTGAATGATTGTTTAACCATGGTTAGTCAACAAGGTTGGGGTGGTTAGTAATTTCAGGGGTATTCAGGGATATTTTGGGCATTTGGTAATGGGTTAGAATGCTGTAGGTTGAAATAGAATTTCCTGGAANATACCCCTCTTTCGGAATCAATGGCACAATTTAAAAACGCAAGTGCGGAGGATAAGTAAGTGAGGAAAAAAAAGAAAGAAAAGCCTGAAAAGAGAAAGGAAAAAGAGAGAAGAAAAAGAAAAAAGAAGAAGAGAAGAAAAAGGAAAGAGAAAAAGAAAAAAAAACAAAACAACAAAACAACAAAACAACAAAAGTGAAAAGAATAAAGAAAAGAAATGAAGAGAAAAGGAAGGAAAAGGAAAGAAAACACAACAACAAAGCAATTTCTATGACCTGAACTACGTTTGACTTGATCCTGAAAGGGTACGTAGGCAGCCACTCTCTGAGGTTCAGTCACACCAAAATAAAAGTCCAAAAGTTCCCAAGAAAGAAACTGGGGCAGAAGTTGTGGTTGTTGGGAGAAATCTGATTCCGAAAGTTGTAATTTTGAACCCATGTTGAATTGTTTTGAGCCTTAGATACCCTTCTTTCTAACCCCATCCAAAAGCCTGCAATACGGTCCAAAGAAAGACCTTCCGATCAGTATTCAAGAAGTGCCAAGACGAGCAAGTAAAAGTGATTCATGTCATGGGAAACACTCCGGTGTAGGAAGAAAAATGATGAAATGAGAGAGTCTTATTAGTGAAAACCCTCACGGGCACCGTAAGGGGACGAGAGTTGAGAGAAATAAAAAATGAGAGAGTCTTATTGGTGAAAACCCTCACGGGCACTGTAAGGAGAAGTGAGTTGAGAGGAATAAAAAATGAGAGAGTTTTATTGGTGAAAACCCTCACGGGCACCTTAAGGTGAAGGTGAGTTTTCAGATGGGCAAATGAGACAAGTCTATGGTTGAAAGCTATTCAAGACATTGCAAGATGAGCGAGGTTAGGGTTTGGGTGAAAAATCAGGTTATGAAAGTCCGGAGCAACAAATGTGGCAATCGGTTGGACAGATTGGGCCGGTTAATCCGAAATGCATGACATGATCAATGGTACCAGCTGTTCTACTCAGATAAGTCTTCTTCTCCTTCTTCGTTACAAATCGTTCGTTTTTGGATTCTCTCTATCCTTAACCCTCAAGGTCATTGCATCTCATTCTTTCGAGGTCTGTTCTTTAAGATGTTTCAGTGTCAGTTCTGTTTGAAACAAAAAGGGAGGAATGTCAAGGCTAACTACCAGTTTCCCAGTTGCGAAGCACAATAGGGCCGAAATATACCAAAAATGTCAAAATGCAAAGTAAGACACAAAGGACCACCGGAAGTTTCATCGGTGGATTGNAAAACCCAAAAAAATAGAAAACCTTCAAAAATCAGAAAAAATACAGATCCATTGATAAAACCTTAGGTCAATTTCAAGTATTAGTTATGGATTCACATCTTCTAGTTCAATATTTGGTTGCTGAAGTTTCAGAGACTTGCTGGTTTGAATTCGAGTAAATTTGGGTTTAATTGAGCTGTTTAGTCGTCTATTGGGTTCTGTCACTCGTTAGTTCATCCCTGGGTGTTTGAGAAGTTGATTCTGATTCAAAAATTACTCCTGTTGTTGCTGTGGTGATCTCTGTTAGACCTCTGCTGCTGCTGATCTATTTCTCCTCTTATATTTATTTCTAATTCCAGGTACACAGCTGTAACTTCGTTAATTGTGAGCTGAAACTGTGACGAATGAATTTACTTGAAGAATTGAGTTCTGATTTAATTCATTTCCAGATCTGTGTATTCAACATTTAGTTCACTGACGCTGCTTAAGTTTTTGCTTGTTTTTGTACTGAAGGACTGTATAAACTGTTATGTTTCAGATTCATGTGATTACTATGAGTCGAATACTAGCGGTAGTTAGTTTCATGATAGGTTGATAGAATAATTTCGTAAATGATTTGTTAATCGTTCTAGATCTATGTGAGTAGTAGAATACAACATTAGCAGCATCTTCATAGTTTGAGTTCGATTATTATGTCAATCTAAGGTATACGTATAGATGATATTTCTGTCAATTCAACGTTCCAATTAAAAGGAAGTAGTGGTTGTAAGAGATAGGATTTCATGTTTCAGTAAGTAGTGGTTGTAAGAGATAGGATTTCATGTTTCAGTAGCTAGTTTCAATAGTCTAGATTGCTTAATTCAAAAATATTCGGTCTGCTTTGTGTTAGTAAAACCATGTTCCAGTTTGTTTCTCACCTTAGTGGTATCTAAGAACTCATCAGAAGACAAGTAGGCAAAATAATTTGAGTAATACACTGCATTGGCGAATTGAATTGTGATTAGAGATTGTCTGGGCTGCACGTCGAATTTGAAATCGAATTTTTCATAACTGTAATGGATTTGAACCTTAAAATCTCTACGAATCAGCTAAGTGGAATTATAGGTTGACATTAGGACCTTGTCCTACTGGGCTCAAACACCAGGCCCAAACGGTCACCTTCAGCTCTCAGCTGAGATACCCGCACCAGCAAGCCTTGGGCCTGGACCCTGCATCACAGGCCCAAAAATGTCCTGCCCTTTGTACATGTAATCTGGGCTTGTTTTAGACGAATTACTGACAATGCCTTGTCTTTTACTTGTTATGTTGTTGGAATTAATTGATTTGCGATCGAACAATAAGAATTTGACCTTTTCAAGTATGTTAATTAATTAGGGCCCTTTTAGAGACAATATTAAATAGAAAATCGTAGTTACTTTAGGATTGGCCTTTAAATAATAAATAAGGTGAGCCCCGCCGAATAAAATGCATAAATTGCGGGGCCCTCTTTAAATGTTTATATTAAAGTACCTAGAATTCGGGACGTGCCTCTTAGCGAATTTCACGGTCTCCCGCAAAGATAATAAACACGTTAGTTGCTTTAGGTCCGTT
The DNA here is from genome assembly GCF_001879085.1 of Nicotiana attenuata. Taxonomy (NCBI): domain Eukaryota; kingdom Viridiplantae; phylum Streptophyta; class Magnoliopsida; order Solanales; family Solanaceae; genus Nicotiana; species Nicotiana attenuata. The sequence continues at coordinate 176,774 of NW_017671318.1, forward strand.
ACTTAAATAATTTTACCTTCCTAAATACGGGTGCACATTTATGTGACCCAAATTCAAATCTCAACGAAGTCAAAATGTGTCAAAAACCGCGGGTGTATTTATGTGACGTGGTTCGAGATGCGTTTTCACGACGTTGCAATCCTCTTTAAAACTAATAATGAAAGCAGTGTAAAGTTAACAAGCACATATATTAAAATATGTACTAAAATCAGATAATTAAGCCGAATATGACAGTTGAGCGACCGTGCTAGAACCACGGAACCCGGGAATGCCTAACACCTTCTCCCGGGTAACAGAATTCCTTACTCGGATTTCTGGTTCGCGGATGTTAAACAGAGTCAATAATTTCCTCGATTCGGGATTCAGACCGGTGACTTGGGACACCATAAATCTCCCAAGTGGCGACTCTGATTCTTAATAAAACGAATCCCGTTTCGATTGTCCTTTAATTGGAAAAACTCCCTTTATTACATCCTTTACGGGGGTGTAGTGAAAAAAGGAGGTGTGACAGCGTGTGGTAGTGCTTTATAAGGTTGAGCTTATTTTTCTCTTAATGATTCTTTAGCCTTAAGGCGGTCTATGTGTAGATAAACTTGATGGAATCACCTACGTGAGTATAAAGGTGCGGTCGCGTTTTATGAAAGACTTGGGATGTCTTTCTAGAGCACTCATGAGATCCAAGGTATGTGCATGACCATAAAAGCACTTTGTTAGTATCGTGGAGTTTGCATAAAATTAAGGATATAGTGTGTGTTATGGGGGTCTCAACTAATGTTCATTCAATTCAAGAGTGCTTCACTTTGTAAATGTTAGTTGTTGCCACATTTCACTACGTGTCAATTCAAATCAAAAGATATTGACACTTAAGTACATGTTCCTTCTTTTTCCTAGAATTGCTCTTATTCTATTTTTGTCTTTGCATTAGTGGGGACTGTTGGTATTATTTATATTTGATAATGCAAAGTCAAAAATTTCTTTATAGTCCATTTTCCTTCTTTACTTCTTTGTCTTTTGTGAAAGACAAAGTGTCCCTCATCTATTGTAGAAAGTTTCTTTCTTCTCTTAATATTCATTTACTCTTTGTTGGGTTTGTAAAGAGCTAGTAAAAGGGAGTGGTCTCGCGCACATAAAAAATTGGTCCTGAAGGCAAAACGGATCGATTTTCCCCCCTGCGCGCGAGATATACGTGAGGCCTAATCCAAATCTGGTTTTGCTAAAATATTTCTTCATTTTTTGAGTTTACCAAAAATTGTCCAAAGACACGCTTAAGAGAACATGTCTAAATTCATTCTCTTTGAATTGAATTTGTAACGTCCCATTTATTTCTTTGTAACTGCCACGCTTTACGTTTTGCAACAGCTGTGTTTAATTTTTTTAACCACTCAACAACTCCATCTTTAATTTCTGTAACAGCTATTGATTAATTTTTTTATCTGTAGTTGTCCAACAACTTTGCTTACAAAAGGCAGTCTTCTTTGTGAATTATCCAACACAGAAAACACCTTCATCTTCTCTTCTTTCTGGGCAATTATTTTGTGCAAAATCCAAACTTCCAGCCACGAGTGCATGTGTTTGGAGGTGCCGCGGAACCTTGGGAGTGACCGATCTTAACGATTTGCACCCAGTCGGGCCGAAATATCTTTCAAGGCAGTGGGCTTTCCACGACACAATATTTTTCGATAAATTGTTCTTCTTTCCTTCTTGTTCTTGGTCAGTATTATCTACTAATTTTTCTTACCATTCGTAACTCCAATTGCTGGGATTGTATTTAGATTACGTTGTTCAGTAGTTTTATCACCTTATTTCAGACTATTCAGTTGTTATTGTTATTATTTTGATTTGAATTGCTTAAAACTGGTTATAAATTTAGCTAACGTTGACTTGCCTAGCAAATGAAATATTAGATGTCGTGACGGTCTCGATGATGAAATTCTGGGTTGTGACAAGACGATACAATAGTTTCGGTCATAGTAAATCCCAAAGTGACATAATCAAATAATTGTTTTGCCAACAACAATGATTTTTGCGCCACAGAATAAATCGCGTAACTAAAAACGTTTTAAATATCAACAGCGGCTACTTCGAAGTTGAAACAATGAGCACGCCTACAGACCAACTCTATATTGAGTACACCTCTTATAATTCTATCAAATTTCTGAAAAAATGAATTTAGTTTCTTCGAATTCGAACTTTGAGGTGGACTGCTGGATCCAAAACATTAATAGTTTTTAAAGCATACATCAAAATATAACATGGCATCTTCTTCACGGCTAGTAAATTTCCTAGCAACTAAGCAGGCATAATCCCTACGTTTCAAGTGCGAAAATTGCATAATTTTGACTTAATTACTTTCCCGGAATAAATATTGTTAATATTCAAGGGTCCACTTATGCAATTGGAGAGGCACAAACAAGAACGAATATCCACCTCTTAGAGAAAAAAAAGAATTTTATATCAATAGCCGATCGGATTCACCATTAAAACCTAAAATCTATCGATTTCTGTAACAATAGTTTAGATATAATTTTAGTCAATTTACGGTCTCTTCAGTTTTAAATTTCTTATAATTAGAATTTAGAAAAAACATGTAGTATGAAATATCTTTTAATTCATTACGTGTTGCCTTCAACCTAGCTATATGATTAGTTCAACTTATAATAATTAACTTTATTATTTTCGGACTTGCATAGTCAAATCAATAAACTATATTACTAGAACTACTATACAAATTTTGATTAAATAATAATTCTATGAATTCTCGTGCAAAGTGTTACATATATAGTGAAAAGAAAAAGAAAGCACGAGTGACAAAAATGTTGGTAAATTATTCATGTTACAATTATTATTGGTAAATAAATAAGAGGTTTCATATTCATTGATATAGAACATCTCTTACAGTTGCAGACAAGAAAAATAAAAATTATTCTGGGAGCTCGTAAAAAGAAAGAAGAAAATATTAGGAGATTATGGGTGTGTATGGTACTAAGGAAAATGTTTTCATGGAAAATGAGTGATTTTATCACTTATCTTTCCATGTTTGGTTGGTGAGTGGAAAACTTTTTCCGAAAAATATTTTCTAGTGATTGGTTAGAAAGTAGGAAATATTTTTTATCGCTAACTCTCCTCTCACTCCCTCCCCCAAGACCATGTTTCCTTGCCCCCCCCCCCCTCCCCACCTCAATACCCAAAAACATGTTAAAATTGTTTTGCTGTGTACTTTTTTTACGCAAAACAATGTTGAAATTTTGTGCTCCATATTTTCTACTCTCTCTAGTGTTTGGTTAGAGAGTAGAAAATATTTTTATACTACTCTCCTCACTCCCTTCCCCAAGTACACATGTTTCCTTCGCCCCCCCCCCTCCCCCACCTCAAATACCCAAAAACAATGTTAAAATTTGTTTTGCTTTACTTTTTTTTACGCAAAAACAATGTTGAAATTTGTGCTCCATATTTTCTACTCTCTCTAGTGTTTGGTTAGAGAGTAGAAAAATTTTATAACTACCTCTCACTCCCCTTCCCCCAAGTTCACATGTTCCCTTCCCTCCCCCCCCTCCCCCCCCCCCCCCCACATACCCCAAAAAAACAATGTTGAAATTTGTGCTGTTTTACTTTTTTTTTTTGCAAAAACAATGTTAAAATTTGTGCTCCATAATTAAAAAGGTAATACACTTTTTTTAGTTGAAAAAGAAAGTACTCTTTCTACGACATGAAACTAAAGTACAAAAAAAATACTCATTTTGCTAAAATAAAAAAAAATACTTTTCCACATCATGAAAAGAAAATATTCTTTTTGTTGAAGTGAAAAAAAATAATTTTTCTACATTATGTAAAATATTCTTTTTGTTGAAATGAAATAAGATACTTTTACTACATCAAGATGTAAAAAAATTACTTTTTTTGTTAAAATAAAAAAAAATTATATCATAAAAAGAAAATACTCATTTGTTGAAATGAAAAAAAAATCTATCTATAACATGAAAAGAAAGTACTATTAATAATATTTTTATTTAGGGTAGGGGGTAGGGGTTGGGTAGGTAGGAATGTGGGTTGGTGGGGATATGAAATATGGCGTGAAAGGTTGAAAAAGAGTTTTGGAAAATATTTCCCTTCTCTTAATTGGGAAAACATTTTTCTCCAATTGGGAGGAAAATGAGTTCACGAGGAAAATATTTTCCAAAACATTTAAGCCAACCAAACATGGGAAAATTGGAAAATATTTTCCTGAAAATATTTTTCCTTTCATATCAAACACACCGTATTATTATGATTCGTATTGCTAATTCCCTTCCTTTTTGTACTGATTGGTGATAACTGTTAATAGTGTGTTAGCATAGTTAGTTAATTAGTTAGTTAGCAGTGACACGTGGCAGTGGCTCATTGGTAAGTTAAGTGTTAGTTAGTGGAGTTAGTGGAACAATAACTTTGTATATATTCCTCTGCAGAGATTGAGCTCAATACACAATCATTTTACCAAATGCTTTCTTCTCCTTCTTCTTCGTCAATCTAGAAGCTTCTTTCATTGGAGGAACTATCGAGTTTGAAGCTCCACGTGCAGATTTGCACTGTTTTTGACATGGTATCAGAGCAGGTGCTACTGATAATCTGTGCATGTTCATCAGTGTAATCCGCTGCATCCTCGAGTCTATCGATCCTTCATTCACTGAGTAGTTTTTTGAAAAATTGAGTTTTCAATGGCAGAAACAACAATCTCCTACCCTCATCCTCTATATCTAGGTCCATTCGACACTCCTGACATTGTTCTAATTCCTACGAAGTTAACAGGATCAGAGAACTATGGTCTTTGGAGCAGGACGATGAAGATCACACTATTGGGGAAGAGAAAGCTAGGGTTCGTGACCGGAACTTGCTCAAAGGAGTCATATGAGACAGCATTGCATGAACATTGGGAAACATGTAATGCAATTGTTCTCTCGTGGCTCATGAACACAGTATCAATAGAGCTACTTAGTGGAGTTGCATATGCCTCGAATGCTCACTTGTCCGGGAAGATCTAAGAGAACGGTTTGATAAGATTCACAAAGCCATTGCTACTCTATCTCAAGGTACATACTCTATCTCTACTTACTTCACTAAGTTGAAAGGTTTGTGGAATGAGTATGATGCAATTGTACTTGCCTCTAATTCAAGAGAATATGCTGAACACTTACAGCAACAAAGATTGCTACAATTTCTAAGTGGCCTAAATGATTCTTTTGACCAAGCTAGGAGAGAAATTTTGTTACAATTGAATGAGTCATCACTTAATCAAGCATATGCTATGGTAATTGAGGATGAATCCCAACACTCATCTTCTGGTTTGAATGAAAAAATTGATCCAATGGCAATGCAAGTTGGCAGAGGTCAAGGTTACGTGGGAAAGAAGCCCTTTATACAATGTGAGCACTTTGGACTTAGAGACCACACAAAGAAAAACTGTTATAAAATCATATAAGGGAAATAAGAAGTTTAATACTAGCAACTTGAGTGGATAGACTTGTATAGGTAATGACAATTTTGGAGGACAATTTGGAAATCAACAACCTATTAATGTTGTGAACAATGTATGTGGAAATGCTGCAAGTACTGAGGTTCAGTCCCAAAGTTCTTCAACAAGTACTGATTTGCTGGCCACTCTAGCTGGAAAAGGACCATACTTCACTGAGGAACAATACAAACAAATTCTGGGACTACTAAGCAAAGACACTGATTCCCAAGCTAATATGGCAGGTACTGCTACTTGCTTAATGACTAGTAGCTTTGCAAATGAATGGATTGTTGATTCAGGTGCTACACACCACATATCAGCAACTAAAAATTCATTGAAAGATGAAGTACATGCTAGGAAGACCTCTAAGGATAGTGTGTATCTTCCCACAAGAGACAAAGTTACAGTTGCATGTGTTGGTGAATCTGTCTGGAACTGAATCCATTAGTGATGTATTATTCATACCTGACTTCAAATTCAATTTATTTTCAGTATCCAAGCTAACCAGGCAGCTCTCATATTCAGTCAATTTCTTCCCTGACTTTTTCTTGTTTCAGGACCTTTACAATGGCAGGGTGAAGGGGATTGGAAAGGAGAATGCTGGGCTGTACATTTTGAGAGAAGCAATAAGCAAAATAAACATTGAGAATCAGAAGTTAGCTGCTGCAGTAAAAGGAGAAGACTGCAGCAGGCTATGGCATATGAGGCTTGGACATCCTTCATCAACTACCATGAAGAGTATGAACTTAGAAAATGTTGTAAATAATGAGGTGTTGAATAAGTGTCCTTTTTTTGCCCATTAGCTAAGCAAGTTAGACTAGTATTTCCTATTAGCAGTTCCAAAATTGAATTCCCTTTTCTCTTGTTCATATGAAGCTTTGGAGTCCTTATAAGGTTGCTACCTATGATAAGAAATACTACTTCTTGACCATTGTAGATGATTTTAGTCGTTATACAGGTATTCATCTACTACAGCTTAAATCAGAAGTCATTATTGCTATTAAGAACTTTCTTTTGATGACAAAAAATTAGTTTGGGACTATGGTGAAAATAATAAGATCTAACAATGGAACAGAATTTTTTAATTCTCAGTATAAGTCACTCCTGCAAGATCTAGGTGTAATGCACCAGAGTAGTTGCACACATACTCCACAACAAAATGATATTGTGGAGAGAAAGCACAAACATATATTAGAGGTAGCTAGAACCTAGAAGTTTCAATCCAAAATGCCAACTAAGTACTGGGGTATTTGCATTACCACTGATGTGTATTTGATTAATAGACTACCATCTGTAGCCATTAAAGGAAAAAGTCCCTATGAAATGTTACATTCTAAGTCTCCATCTCTGAAGCATTTGAGGGTAATTGGATGCTTATGCTATGCAACCACTGTACCAAGATGAGACAAGTTTGCTGCAAGAACTAGACCTGCAGTCCTTATGGGTTATTCTAAGAGACAAAAAGGCTATCTACTGCTCGAATTGGATAGCAAACAACTGTTTGTAAGTAGGGATGTAGTTTTCAAAGAGACAGAATTTCCTTTTGCTGCACACCTAGACACGGAACAACAGTGGTTTCTTAACCTAGCTGATAATGTAAAGATCAGGATGTGCATGAAGTGCAAACACCTGCTACTGCAGTTCACACACCTCATACACCTGATGATCTTGAACCTGAAGAGTCAATCTCTGAAGGTGATGAACCTAAACATGTTATAGCATCACAGGAAGAGACAATGCAGAAAGTGGCACCACAAGCAGCAGAAACAATACCACCACCAGAAGTTGTCAGAAGATCTGCTAGGAAATCCGAAGAGCCCATTTGGATGAAGGATTACATAGCACCAAACAAGGCTTCCACTAAATATCCTTTGGCAAATAATCTTCTATATCAAAATGTTAGTCCTACTTACTGTAGTTACTTGTCTAAATTTTCAAGCTTGGTGGAACCAAAGACTTTCAAACGAGCAGTCAAAGACACTAGGTGGATTGAAGCTATGCAACAGGAAATCCAAGCTCTGCAGGACAATCACACTTGGGAAGTTGTTGATTTGCCTACAGGAAAGAATACTGTGGGTTCTAAGTGGGTATATAAGATCAAATATCATGCCAATGGAGAGGTTGAAAGGTTCAAGGCTAGGTTGGTTGCCAAAGGATACAGCTAGCAGGGAGGCCTTGACTATCATGACACCTTTTCTCCTGTGGCAAAAATGATTACAGTCAGGTCTGTGATAGCACTAGCAGTGTCTAGAGGTTGGTATTTATACCAAATAGATGTGCACAATGCCTTCTTGCAAGGTGATCTTTGTGAGGAAGTGTACATGGTACCTGAAGGTTTTAGGAGACAGGGGGAGCAGAAGGTTTGCAGGTTACTCAAATCCCTATATGGGCTTAAGCAAGCCTCTAGACAATGGAACATTAAATTGACATAAGCATTGCTTGAATCAGCATTTGCTCGGAGTAGTCATGACTATTCCCTATTCACCTTGAAGAGAAAAGGTGACATAGTAATCATTCTAGTTTATGTTGATGATTTGCTCATCACAGGTAATAATGCAGACTTGATCTTTGAAGCCAAGCAAGTGCTCCATCAGAAGTTCAAGCTAAAGGATTTGGGAAAACTCAAATACTTCCCGGGTATTGAGGTTCTTAGATCGAAGTCTAGCATTATACTAAACAAAAGAAAATATGTCCTAGACCTAATCTCTTATATGGGCCTCAGTGGAGCCAAACCTGCCATCACTCCCATGGAAAACAATCTGAAACTAACTACAGTTGAATATGACAAGCTTACTGGCATGATGTGAGATGTAACATTGCAGGATCCTACTTTGTACCAGAAGATGATTGGGATGCTCATGTATGCTACCATTACACGACCAGACATCAGCTATGCTGTTCAAACAATGAGTCAATTCATGCAACATCCTAAGAGATCACATTGGTAAGCTGCACTTAGAATGGTGACATACTTGAAGAATGCTCCAGGTCAAGGTGTGGCTGAAAGCTGGGACTGCTATTGAATTGAGCTGTTGGTGTAATTCAGACTGGGCAGCTTGCCCAAATACTCGCAGATCAGTCACAGGCTATGCCATCAAAATTGGAGAGTCTCTGGTGTCTTGGAGGTCAAAGAAACAGCAAACCGTGTCCAGAAGTTTAGCTGAAGCTGAATATAGAAGCTTGACTTCAACTGTAGCAGAGGTTACTTAGTTGCTTGGTCTGTTCAAGGAGCTCGGTGTGGCCATTCAAACTCCAATTACAGTGTTTAGTGACAGCAAGTCTGCTACGCAAATAGCAACTAACCCATTTTCCATGAGTGTACAAAGCATATAGAAATTGACTGCCATTTCATTCGGGACAAGATCAAATGTGGTATTGTCAAGATAGTCTATGTGAATACTCGAGATCAACTTGCTGACTTGCTCACCAAAGGATTATGTCAAGCTCAACATCTACATCTTCTAGGCAAGCTTGGTATGCTGAATATTTTGCACCCTTCAGTTTGAGGGGGAGTATTATGATTTGTATTGCTGATTTCCTTCCTTTTTGTACTGATTGGTATAGCTGTTAATATGTGTTAGCTTAGTTAGTTAATTAGTTAGTTAGCAGTGACACGTGGCAGTGGTCCATTGGTAAGTTAAGTGTTAGTTAGTGGAACAACAACTTTGTATATATTTCTCCGTAGAGATTGAGCTCAATACACAATCATTTTACCAAATGCTTTCTTCTCCTTCTTCTTCGTCAATCTAGGAGCTTCCTCCAGTGGAGGATCTATCGAGTTTGAAGCTCCAAGTGCAGATTTGCACTGTTTTTGACACCTATAGTTTTCTATGAACTAGACATTTGTTGATATTCAATGGCCAAATAGATGAGTTATGAGTTATTTACGTGAAGGTACAATTTTTTTTTTTTAAAAAAACACCCCATTATTATTGCGTTAATATCGACAAAACTAGTCTTAATTGCTTGTTGATGATATATTACTACATATATTTCCCTATCAATAAACTATACGTTAAATCATCTGGTTAATTTCCTGTTCGGGCATTATTGGCTTAACCTTTAACGTTGACAGATTCAATATTACCTAAATCGAATTAACGTTTACAAATTGATATTTCCATATTCTTATTAAGGTCGTTGTACTTCATTTTCAAAGTGCCCAAATATCATCGTTGACAAAAACTTTAAAACTGCTTTATGATATTTTAAGGTACAACCTTTTTGTGACCTTGTACAACTTCTATACTCCTAATCTTTAACTTTTTGATGTCATGCTTTGACTTAAAACATAGCACGAAAAGAACAAATAAAGACAACTCTTTTAAAAAAAAGAAAAAGAAAAAAAAGAAGCATTAACCATGGACGAAATAAGTTTTATACTGTGGTGGTAAGAATGAAATACAAAATGATGATTCCTCAAAAGAAAGCATAGATTTTTTCTGTTGTCCAGCTTAATTAAATTGATGTTGACAAATAATTGTACATCACTGTAAAAGATATAAAACATTTGGTGAAACTTTAATTTTACCTTTCTTGAAATAAACAATTCCTTATTTTATTCGTTTAAAAAAGATTATTATATGTCATATAATTTTACTTAGTTTTTTTTTACTCTTGTATTTTTTAAACCAATTTTGAAAATACTTTTCTTGAGCCAAAAGTTTATCGGAAATCGTCTCTCTACCTCACAAGATAGATATAAGGTCTGCGTACACCCCACCCTCCTTAGACGTTATTGGTGGGATCACACCGAGTATATAGTTGTTGTTAAAATTTACCTACCAACTATTGAATAACTAATTTCATGGTTTATAAGTTTTGTAATTGACTGAAGGTGGTATAGATTATATAAACTTTCTAAAATCCCATATGTTAGACAAAAATGGGAGCCAAAAGTCAATAAACTTCGAGGTTGAATTTCACTTCTAACCTTTTATTAGGTAGATAATCAATAAAACAAAACTTCATCTGTTTGGACTTAAACTATACTTAAAACTTTTATTTATGATGCTCATTTAGCAAAAGTGGGACCAAAAAATCAAAATAATCTTTTTGTGTTCACATTGCAAAGCTTGGAAGGAGATTGTTTACAATCGCTAGAGTGAGAGTATGAGAGCTGAAATATGTCATTTAAAGCGGAAAAACTAGTGAAGAAGAAAAAGGTCCATGCTTAAAAAGAGGTTGTTGTTATAAATATATATTATATTATGTATGTTCATTTAGTACTCCGTTGTAAATAAGTTTCCTGAAGAAGTTTATTCATATGGGACTCCGCCGTAGATATGTTTATCTATTTAGTACTCTATTGGAAATAAGCCTCCTGAAGAAGCTTATCATTTTGGTAATCCGTTATGGATAAATATTACTCCTGGTAGAAGATTATCTATATCTGGTACAATAGCAGCTTACAAGCAGCTTACACAGCAGCTTGCAGTAGCAGCTTACAAGCAACTTACAAGCAGCTTATACAACAGCTTCTTTTCTTCTATAAATAGAGGAGATTTCAGTTCATTAGGTACATCAGTTTGAAGTTGAATAATATATCAACCTCTCTCTCTACTTCTCTTCAGTTTATTTGCTTTACACTTTTTATTTTATAACACCTTATCAACACGAGACTCTGCCATTTTGAGCAGTTACTTCAAATTTGATTTTCCTATCTCAAGTGAATAGTGGAGCTTTAAAATTAAGTTCGTTCTAACCAATTGAGGTGTCGAGATGCTGGCAGTAACGTCCCTCCCAGTTGAAGATATGTGTTCCAACTAAAGTCACGCTCTTGGTTACTGTAAGCATGTGATTTTTGCCCTATACGAAATACTCCTATAAAATCCCAAGGTTTTCTGTTAATTATTTGCCATTTTAGGAATTTTATAGAATTTTCTTAATTATTTGCATTTCTGTGCATGTTTAATTTTTATTTAAATCGTAAAAAATACCAAAAATACCATGCATTGCATTTATAATTTGTTTTCACATTTTTTAGGATTACTCAGTAATTATTTGTTTTATAGAAATTTGAAAATCCCAAAAAAAATAGCTCACTTTTTACATCTTTTGTCTTTTAATTTTTAATTTGTTGGTTTTTCTCTTTTAATTTAGATTAAGTGATGTTTATAATTTTTATAATTAGATAGTTGGTTTAACTTTACAATTTAGATAATTTAGGATTTTATTTTTCTAGAATTTTTAATTAAAAAAGGGAAGGAAAACAAAAGGAAAGGAAAATAAGGGTTTAATTGAAATGGTATTTTAATTTAGGCAATTGGGCCAAATCTGTCCAAACCCAAAATTGCCCCAAAACCCATCCAAAATAACCCACAAGCCAAGCCCAAAACCAAATACACCCGGTCCAATCCCTTGCCATGCCCAAACGACCCCGTTTCATTTCGATCTAATCACAACCGTTGGATTTTGATCATCCAACGGCTCGGAAATGAGGGCTTGATTAATACATATATGTCCAAAAATTGACCCCCCCCCAGTCCAAACCCCCTCACTTCACTGTCTCCCTCTCTAAACTCTAAGAACCCTAGACGCCCCAATTCTCTCCGCCGCCTCCGCCGTCGACCACCCGCCGAAAATCGCCCACGCCGGCGCCGGTGGTCCAAACACCATCATTTTTACACCACATGACCTCCTCACCCTCCTCTTTCTGAATCCACAACACACGACCTTTGAATCCTTCCCAAACAGCTCGAATTTTAGATCGAAATTTAGGTTCAAAAAACCCTAATTGCTCCAATCCGCTCCAAAATCACACTCCACAGTCCTCAACCTTCTCTCACCACTGTCTCACTATTGATTTCCCAAAAATCCCAGCCAAACTCCTCGAATTTTAAATCTCAGAATCGTTGAACCCTAATTTTTCCCCTTTTTGATATTTCGGTCAAAGCTTGGTCAAGTGACCCCAAAACAGCCATTAGTCGACTGTTCTTGTTAAGAACAGTCGATTAATGGTAGTTCAAGGTTACATATGCTTCGTTAAGGCTTGGTCAAGTCCCTAGTAGATTCCGTTTGGAGCGAACATAGGTATTTTTTTTCTTGTTTTATCTTGTTTGTTTTTCCTCTGTTATTTTCTTCCCCTTTCTCTTGATTTTTTTCTTCATGACTGGTATTCTGTTAGTTGCATGATTTAGGGTTTTTAGCATTTTAGGATTATTTGTTTACCTCTATGCTTAATCATTGATTGCTAGCCAGTGTTTTAGGATTAGTCATTAGATTTTCAGTTTTGTTTTGGCTAGGGTTTATCCGGATTGGTTTAGTTCATGCTTAGGCAAATTCATTTGAAAAACTAGCATGTTCAATCTTTCATTATAGCTTGGTGCCTTGTTTGGTGGTAGTGTTTAAGTTGACTTGAACCTCATTTAGTTAATAATGATGGTGGTTTCAATTGTTCAAATATGGTGTTCTTTTTGACTCCATCTCAATGATAAACATATTTAGGTTTAGGAAATTGGTGCCATTTGATTTCTGTTACTTGTTAGTTCTTGTTTTGTGTTGTTTGCTTTGATTTATAAGTATTCAGAACTTTCAGGGGGGTTAATTGAATAACTAAGAACTTAGAAAGGTCAAATGAACAAAAGAAACTTAAGGGAGTCATAACAGGGGGTGGATAATTCTGAAATAGGATAAGGTCTATGCTGGAAATGTTCTAGAAAGGGGGGCAGCTAGCCTCATTTGGTTAGCACAAAGTACTGAGACCAATGAGGGACAGCCAGCTGTCTAAATATGTTAAAAAATATTCCTTTTGTGGCTAAGTGAATGATTCTTTTATTCCTTCAGCACATGGCATTTTCTAGGCCTATATATAGTACCTTTCCTTCACTCATTAAAAAAAAAGCAATCATCAGCACTCATTGAACATCATTTTACTGCACAAAAAGCCCTATCTTCTTTTTCTAAAAAGCTCAAGTTCCAGAAGTCTTGAGAAAACATCAAAACTCCTCATTTTTTCTGATTCTTTTCAAGTTTAAAAATATGGTTTGAAGGAGGATCTCCCTGTTTCATTTGGCTGGTTTCCTGGCTTCAAATTGTCTCTATTTGGTTTGGATTTACTGCTGTTTTGGCTGGTTTCTTGCTGAGGTTTGGGTTTCCTATCCTGTTTTGGTTTTCTTGACCTTTATTTGGTCACTCATCTGCCATACTTTTTAGTTTTATGGTATGTACAATGTTCATCTTGAATTAAATCAATTTTGAGTTCGAAATCTGTATTTTGGAGTTTGTTTGGCTAGCTGATTTTTGATGTTAGTCTAGGAATCATAACTGTTTGAGTTTGAAGTTAATTGAACCATGTGTTAGTTTGAATGATTGTTGAATTTGATCATAAAATCTGTGATGCATATGTGTTAAAACTCAATATGTTTGACTGCTGAATTAGAGTATACCCCCATGAAACTATGTCCTAAATTCCTCTCTTATAGCAGCACAAAAAGAAAGTGAATTTGACCATTTAAATGGTCAGATTCATCCCTTAGTGGTGCATAATAGTCTTGATTCCTTCGGTATGTGTTTAAGTTATTTTCCTTTCCCCTCCTTTCTCCTTTACTGAAATGAGAGCCATGAAGTAAATCATGGTTTGGAGATCTTTGTTTGTCTATAGGGCTGACCTTAACATGGTTAGATTTATTAACAACATTATCCTTCCTTTACTCATTTTGGTGTTAGGATTAACTTGGTAACATTGTAGGTCCCTTCCTGAAGATGTTTTTTTTTTGTGAATCTGACCCTTTCCACATGGTCAAATTCATGAAAATCTTGGCTCATTCAAAGCTGGAGCAGTAGCAGCTTGGGAACTTCCTCTTTTCATTTTGTTGCAATTTAGTTTAAGACATTAATGTAGTTCATGTTTTGTACCTTATTCAATTCTGGAATTTGTAATAAATTTGTGACGACCCAAAGGGTCATCACCTGTTTCCTCATCCGTTCCGTGCTTCCGAGGCCTTGAAAATCTCATTTTTACTTGTTTCGATTTGCGTGCGCTGTCCGGGCGCATAGCCGGAAAGCTTTTATGTTGAAATATGTGAATTCTGTGAAAAATTTGAAGAATTTTGATATTAATATGTTTAAGGTTGACTTCGGTCAATATTTTTGGTAAACGGACCCGGACCCGAGATTGGACAGTCCCGAAAGGTCCGTAGAAAAATATGGGACTCAGGCATGTGTCCGGAGTCGTATTCCGAGGTCTAGAGCCCGAGAAATGAATTTTTCTGTGAAATTGTTTTTCTGAAATTATTAAGGAAAATGGAAATAAAAATTGATTAAAAGACTGTGGTATCGGGCTCGTATTCTGGTTCCGACGCCCGGTACAAGTCTTAAATATGTGTTGAGTGCTTTCTGTAAAGTTTGGTCGAAATCGGACGTCGTTTGACGTGTTTCGGACCTAATTATCTAAAGTTGGAAGTTTATGAAGTTTGAAAGGAAAATGATGAGTTTGAGGCTTGATTCAATGATTTTGATGTTATTTTGGCAATTTGATCGCTCGAGTAAGTTCGTAGGATGTTATTAAGTTAGTGTGTGTGATTGGTTAGGAGCCCCGAGGGCTCGGGAGTGAATTGGAGGTGGTTCGGGGTGTTTTTGCACTTAGAATGGTAGCAGATTTTTCTGCAATTTTTGCTCAGTGATTTCCTCTTACGCGATCGCAATCTTCAGCCCGCGATCGCGTTCCTTTGGCTCTTTGCTCTTTCGCGATCGCGTACTTGATCACGCGATCGCACTGCCTCAGCACTTCCTTCAATGCGTTCGCACTAGTAAGGTCGCGATCGCGTAGAGTCAGTGGTACCCTTCGCGATCGCATCCCTATTTCCGCGATTGCGTAGGGCAATTTTGCCCAGCGAATTTTTTTTAAAAGAACAGAAATAGTAGCTACGGGTTCTATCACAAAAATACACGAGCTCTTCTTCTCCACAGCCCCTAGGCGACTTGTAGAGCGATTCTTCACCAAATATCCTTGGGTAAGTATTATCTAACTTGTTTTCTTCAATTTCCTTCATCATTTAGCAAAATTCTAGCCCCAAATCATGAAATCAAAGTAGAAATTATGGGTTTTGGGTAGAGTTAGGGTTTTGAGAATTTTGGGTGATTCAACCTCAATTTGGGGTCGAATCTTAAAACAAATTATATCTTTGGACTCGTGGGGTTATGGGTGATTGAGTTTTGGTCCGAGCCTCGAGTTTGGACCATGTGGACCCGGTGTCTAATTTTGGTATTTTTGGAATAATGCTAGAAAATTCATGTCTAGGCTATGAGAAGTTGCCATTGAGTCTTTATTGATATTGTTGAATTAATTATGCCTAGATATCACTGTATTGGAGGTTGAATCACGAGGTAAAGCAATAGTTGAGGATTAAGCGGATCTCAAGGCTTTGAGGTAAGTGTTTGGTTTAACCCTAGCTTGAGGGAATAGGAGTTGAGTCTTGTTGCTAATTGCTATGTGATCGAGTACCATGTATAGGCATGGTGACGAGTATCTATACATTGGTGTCTAGCATGACCGTGAGTCTTTATAATGTAATTATCGTGACTTGGTTGTGAACTCCGTTTTTATTGGAGGATTTCTAGTTGTTGTGAGTAACATGTGAACGGTAATATGATCACTTGATTCCAGGGAGCATTGGCTCGAATTGTGATACGAATATTGAAAGTATACGAAATAACTTGATTCTTGGAGCGTTGGCTCAAATAGTAAAGTGAATTATAAGATAAGGAAAGTAAGAAAGAGAAAGCGTTGTTGATTATTCCCTTGTCGGGACGTTTGGTTGAACTTGTTGGAATCTTTCCCTTGCCGGAATGTTTGTCAAATATTTGCTTATTTTATGCCCCTTAATTGTGACTGTTGTTTGGGAAGTCAGACTGTTAAATGATATTGAGGATCGGGTTGTGCGCCGCAACAATGATGTTGAGGATCGGGTTGCGCGCCGCAACAATATTACATGAGGATCGGGTTGCGCGCCGCAACAGTGATATATGATAAGTGATATGGGTCGGGTTGCACACCGCAACAATGATATTTTGGAGCGGGTTGCACGCCGCAACAATGGTAATTATGGAGCGGGTTGCACGCCGCAACAATTATTGAGGCTATGTGTTTACATTTGAGTATTGATTCCTTGTTCACTACGAACCTAAGTTGCTTTAGTTGTTACTCTGGATTATTGTTATTATTGTAATTCCCCATGGCATGTTTCCCCTCCCATGTTGGTAATTGCTTTGTATTCGATTTCCGTTGTATATCTATAACTGCACAGGTTTATGTGGTATCCGGTCTAGCCTCGTCACTACTTCGCCGGGGTTAGGCTAGACACTTACCAGCACATGGGGTCGGTTGTGCTGATGCTACACTTCTGTGCATTTTTGCACAGGTCCAGGTTTTGAGGAACAGCAGCAGCAGTAGTTCGGAAGCAGGCGATTCATATTCACGAGACTGAGGTAGCCTTGCAGGCGTCCGCAGGCCCGGCGTCTCTTCTCATTGTTTTCTTTCATACTGTTGCCTCCTTGTTTCGAGGCAGACAACTGTATATTTCTTTCAGACCTTTGTATTTAGTTTATTCTTAGTGGTTCGTGAGTAATGTGACACCAAATCTTGGGTAGAGGTTGTTTTGACTATTCTGCGCTTTAAATTCATCATTTTAAGACAGACTTCCGCTATTGTTCTTATTAGACTTTATGTTCTATATTGATGTTATAAACTGTTAAAGATAATTGCTAGTGATGGAAAGGTAATTAAGTTGGCTTTCCTAGCTACCACGAGTAGGCGCCATCACGACTCTGATGGTGGGAAATCCGGGTCGTGACAAGTTGGTATCAGAGCACTAGGTTACATAGGTCTCACAACTCACGAACAAACTTAGTAGAGTCTAAGGGGTAGGTACGGAGACGTCTGTACTTGTTCCCCAGAGTCTATTGAGTTAGGAAAAATCTCTCATTTGTTCTTTCTTGTCGTGCGATTGGTTTCTCAAATGCCGATTAAATTTCTACTCCGTTCTTTTGCGAATGGCGACGTCATGTACCGCTTCTTCAGCTGAGCAGCAACACAGACCAGTGATAGATCAGCTACGTCTTCGGAGGCTTTGTGGAGATAAAGGTGTTAGAGGTGGATGTAGAGATGCGAGAGGTGGAGGTAAAGGTATTAGAGGTGGAGGTAGAGATGCGAGAAGTGGAGGTAAAGGTATTAGAGGTGGAGGTGCAGGTACTGTTCTGGTTTGTGGTAGAGAAGCTTCGGTTATATTTTGCGCCGCATTTGGTCATGCCTAATGGTTCATTGAGTGTTCCTGTTTATGTGTCTGCACCGGTGGGTGATTCTATTATGGTTGACCGAGCCCATTGTTCTTGGATTGGGGTGATTGGAGGTCTTGAGACTCAAGTAGATTTGTTGTTGTTGGTTATGGTGGATTTCGACGTTATATTGGGGATGGATTGGTTGTCCCCGTATCATGCCATCTTAGATTGTCACGCCAAGACCGTGACCTTGGCTTTGCAAGAATTGCCCCGACTAGAGTGGAGAGGGACTTCAGGTCATGCCACTCGCAGTGCTATTACATATGTCAAGGCTCGACGCATGGTCGAGAAGGGGTGTTTAGCTTATCTGGCGTATGTTCGCGACTCTAGCGCAGAGGTTCCTTCTATTGACTCTGTCCCTATTGTTCGAGAGTTCCCTGAGGTTTTCCCTTCAGACCTGCCGGGCATGCCGCCCGACAGAGATATTGATTTCTGTATTGATCTGGCTCCGGGCACGCAACCCATTTCTATTCCGCCGTATCGCATGGCCCCGCCAGAGTTGAAGGAGTTAAAGGACCAGTTGCAGGAATTACTAGAGAAGGGTTTTATCAGGCCTAGTGTTTCTCCTTGGGGTGCGCCGGTGTTATTTGTGAAGAAGAAGGATGGTTCGATGCGGGTGTGTATTGATTACCGACAGTTGAACAAGGTGACGATAAAGAACAAGTATCCATTGTCGAGAATTGATGATTTGTTTGACCAGCTTCAGGGAGCAAAAGTGTTTTCAAAGATAGACTTGAGATCTGGCTATCATCAGCTGAAGATTAGGGCGTCTGATGTCCCTAAGACGGCGTTCCGCACTCGGTATGGGCACTATGAGTTTTTAGTCATGTCATTTGGTTTGACCAATGCCCCAGCAGCATTTATGGAGTTGATGAACCGAGTGTTCAGGCCATATCTAGACTTATTCGTGATAGTCTTCATTGATGACATCTTGGTGTACTCTCGCAGCCAAGAAGAGCACGAGCAGCACCTCAGAGTGGTTCTTCAGACTCTGAAAGATAGTCAATTATATGCTAAGTTTTCGAAGTGCGAGTTCTGGTTGAGTTCGGTTGCATTTCTGGGTCATATTGTATCAGCAGAGGGTATTCAGGTGGACCCGAAGAAGATTGAGGCAGTCAAGAATTGGCCTCGACCAGCTTCAGCGACCGAGATTCGGAGTTTCTTGGGGTTAGCAGGTTATTACCGTCGGTTCGTGGAGGGATTTTCTTCTATTGCAGCCCCGATGACCAGATTGACCCAGAAGGGTGCCCGGTTCAGATGGTCAGATGAGTGTGAGGCGAGCTTCCAGAAGCTCAAGACAGCTCTGACCACGGCACCGGTGTTGGTTTTGCCCACGGGTTCAGGGCCTTACACAGTCTATTATGATGCTTCCCGTATTGGACTTGGAGCAGTATTGATGCAGGATGGCAAGGTTATTGCTTATGCTTCGGGACAGTTGAAGATCCACGAGAAAAATTATCCGGTTCATGATCTAGAGTTGGCAGCGGTTGTTCATGCTTTAAAGATTTGGAGGCATTATCTATATGGTATGACATGTGAGGTGTACACGGATCATAAGAGCCTGCAGTATCTGTTCAAGCAGAAGGAGTTGAACGTGAGGCAGAGGAGATGGCTAGAGTTGTTGAAAGATTATGATGTTACTATCTTATATCACCCGGGTAAGGCCAATGTGGTGGCCGATGCATTGAGTAGGAAGTCTGCCAGCATGGGTAGTCTTGCTTATATCCCGGTCAGCCAGAGACCGCTTGCTTTAGATATTCAGGCGTTGGCCAATCGATTGGTGAGATTAGATATTTCTGAGCCCAGCAGAGTGTTAGCTTGCACGGTCGCTCGTTCTTCTCTATTGGAGCGTATCCGTGATTGGCAATTTGATGATCCCCATTTGTGTGTCCTGAGAGACACGGTGCAGCGTGGAGGTGCCACGAAGGTGACTTTAGATGATGAGGGTGTTTTGAGATTACAGGGTCGAATTTGTGTGCCCAATGTTGATGGGATTCGAGAGTTGATCTTAGCGGAGGCCCATAGTTCTCGGTACTCTATTCACCCGGGCGCCGCGAAGATGTATCAGGACTTGCAGCAGCATTATTGGTGGAGTAGGATGAAGAAGGATGTTGTTGCGCATGTGGCCCGGTTCTTGAATTGTCAGCAGGTCAAGTATGAGCATCAGAGGCTTGGTGGTTTGTCTCAGAGGATTGAGCTTCCCGAGTGGAAGTGGGAGAGGATTACCATGGATTTCATTGCTGGACTTCCGTTGACTCGAAAGAAGTTTGATGCCATTTGGGTCATTATTGATAGGCTGACCAAGTCAGCGCATTTCATTCCTGTAACAGTCTCCTATTCATCCGAGAGGTTAGCTGAGATTTATATCCGTGAGATTGTTTGCCTTCATGGTGTGCCAGTATCTATCATTTCGGATCGGGGTACGCAGTTTACCTCGCGCTTCTGGAGAGCGGTTCAGCAAGAGTTAGGTACCCAGGTTCAGTTGAGTACAGCGTTCCATCCTCAGACGGACGGTCAGTCCGAGCGGACTATTCAGATTTTGGAGGATATGCTCCGAGCTCGTGTCATTGATTTTGGAGGCTCGTGGGACCAATTTCTGCCTTTAGCAGAGTTCGCCTACAACAACAGTTACCAGTCCAGCATTCAGATGGCTCCATATGAGGCGTTGTATGGTAGGCGATGTCGGTCTCCAGTCGGATGGTTCGAGCCGGGAGAGGCTCGGTTATTGGGTACAGACTTAGTTCAGGAGGCCTTAGATAAGGCCAAGATTATTCAGGAGAGGCTTCGTTCAGCTCAGTCTAGGCAGAAGACTTATGCAGACCGTAAGGTCCGAGATGTAGCTTTCATGATCAGAGAGCGAGTATTGCTCCTGGTGTCGCCTATGAAGGGCGTGATGAGATTCGGAAAGAAGGGCAAGCTTAGCCCTAGGTACATTGGTCCGTTTGAGATTCTTGATCGAGTAGGAGAGGTGGCTTATAGGCTTGCATTGCCACCTAGCTTATCAGCCGTACATCCAGTTTTTCATGTGTCTATGCTTCGGAGGTATCACGGCGATCCTACCCATGTGTTAGACTTCACCACTGTCCACTTGGACAAGGATTTATCTTACGAGGAGGAGCCGGTAGCTATTCTAGACTGGCAGGTTCGTCAGCTGAGGTCTAGGAGTTTTCCCTCTGTTCGTGTTCAGTGGAGAGGTCAGCCCCCTGAGGCCTCGACCTGGGAGTCCGAGTTTGACATACAGAGCCGTTATCCACATCTATTCCCTGACTCAGGTACTTCTTTCTTTTGTCCATTCGAGGACGAACGGTTGTTTTAGAGGTGGAGGATGTGACGACCCAAAGGGTCATCACCTGTTTCCTCATCCGTTCCGTGCTTCCGAGGCCTTGAAAACCTTATTTTTACTTGCTTCGATTTGCGTGCACAGTCCGGGCGCATAGCCGGAAAGCTTTTATGTTGAAATATGTGAATTCTGTGAAAAATTTGAAGAATTTTGATATTAATATGTTTAAGGTTGACTTCGGTCAACATTTTTGGTAAACGGACCCGGACCCGAGATTGGACGGTCCCGGAAGGTCCGTAGAAAAATATGGGACTCGGGCATGTGCCCGGAGTCGTATTCCGAGGTCTAGAGCCTGAGAAATGAATTTTTCTGTGAAAGTATACGAAATAACTTGATTCTTGGAGCGTTGGCTCAAATAGTAAAGTGAATTATAAGATAAGGAAAGTAAGAAAGAGAAAGCGTTGTTGATTATTCCCTTGTCGGGACGTTTGGTTGAACTTGTTGGAATCTTTCCCTTGCTGGAATGTTTGTCAAATATTTTCTTATTTTGTGCCCCTTAATTGTGACTGTTGTTTGGGAAGTCAGACTGTTAAATGATATTGAGGATCGGGTCGTGCGCCGCAACAATGATGTTGAGGATCGGGTTGCGCGCCGCAATAATAATACATGAGGATCGGGTTGCGCGCCGCAACAATAATATATGATAAGTGATATGGGTCGGGTTTTACGCCGCAACAATGATATTGTGGAGCGGGTTGCACGCCGCAACAATGGTAATTATGGAGCGGGTTGCACGCCGCAACAATTATTGAGGCTATGTGTTTACATTTGAGTATTGATTCCTTGTTCACTGTGAACCTAAGTTGCTTTAGTTGTTACTCTGGATTATTGTTATTATTGTTACTCCCCATGGCATGTTTCCCCTCCCATGTTGGTAATTGCTTTGTATTCGATTTCCGCTGTATATCTATAACTGCACAGGTTTATGTGGTATCCGGTCTAGCCTCGTCACTACTTCGCCGGGGTTAGGCTAGACACTTACCAGCACATGGGGTCGGTTGTGCTGATGCTACACTTCTGTGCATTTTTGCACAGGTCCAGGTTTTGAGGAACAGCAGCAGCAGTAGTTCGGAAGCAGGCGATTCATATTCACGAGACTGAGGTAGCCTTGCAGGCGTCCGCAGGCCCGACGTCTCTTCTCATTGTTTTCTTTCATACTGTTGCCTCCTTGTTTCGAGTCAGACAACTGTTATATTTCTTTCAGACCTTTGTATTTAGTTTATTCTTAGTGGTTCGTGAGTAATGTGATACCAAATCTTGGGTAGTGGTTGTTTTGACTATTTCGCGCTTTAAATTCATCATTTTAAGACAGACTTCCGCTATTGTTCTTATTAGACTTTATGTTCTATATTGACGTTATAAACTGTTAAAGATAATTGCTAGTGATGGAAAGGTAATTAAGTTGGCTTGCCTAGCTACCACGAGTAGGCGCCATCACGACTCTGATGGTGGGAAATCCGGGTCGTGACAAAATTGGACTGGACTTTACAAATTTATATACTAGTTAATGCAGCCCCAATAATTTATGTAGCTACATTTTAAAGGTGTATTAGTATGCTATGTTTGAAAAAAGGGGCAAAGTTTGGCTATTGAGTTTAGTCAACTATTTGATTCCAGCAATTTCAAAAGCCTATTCATCTATGTTCAAAAAATGTGGTTTTGAGTTTAGGACTCAAGTCTGACTCTGTAAAATGCTTGATAATAAATTATGGCCCAATCGAAACTGACTTGCGAAATGAGTTTGAACCTGGGCCATTGGGCCTGGGTCCTAAGCACAAATCCAGTTTTCTGTCTCATAGGTCATGGTGTAAATGTGATGTTTCTTGCAAATTCGAATTTTCCTTTATTTCAAAAAGAAAGTTCACTTGTAGCTCGTGATTTATGTATATACCATTGCTAAAAATGCAAAAGGGTGGATAGGCCCAGTTGGTGCAAATTCACTACTGGGCCCGCCTAAATTTAAGCCCAATGTGGGCTGCCTATTTCAGATTCAGCAATGGCACCCTGAGCCCTTTTATTTCTGGGCCAAATCGTAAGCCTAAGCACAACTTTCAAGCTGATTTGTTCATAAGCCACAGCTGGCCTTGTCCAAAAATTATTAAAGGCCCAATGCATATACCCCAAAACCCATTTATAACCAATAGCTCTTGATAAGTTTAAGTTGGTTTCAAATAAGAATATCCTTAGATGGCCATAATTAATTACTTTTATTTTAAAATCATTTGAGGTGTGCCATGCCAAATAAAACCCCTAAGCCTATGGCCCTCATATAATTAGTTAACTCTTGTAGAAAATTTGAGGTGTGCCATTTTTCCTTTAATAACCCATGGCCCTCATAAACTTAATTCGAACCTTGTAAAATTGAGGTGCGCCATCAATTGAACTCTCCATGGCCCTCATAAATGTTGTTAATTTAAGCCTTCGTATTTGCTTTAGGCGCGTTCTTTAAATAATTCAATCATAACTACGGGTACGGTTCCCATGACGTAGTTATGATTTTAATTACTAAATTCGAGTGCACATTTCATGTGACCCAATTTCAATTTCTCAACAATGTTAAATAGAACGTGTCGCGAACCGCGGGTGCATTTCATGTAGCGTGGTTCAAGGCATGTTTTAAATAACGTTAAATCTTCCTAAAAGCGGTTTTAAAAAATTATTAAAAGCGGTTAATAAGCTAAAATGCACAATAGGTTAAAACATGTAGTTAATCAGATAATAGGCCATCTTTAATAGTTTGAGCGACCGTGCTAGAACCACGGAACCCGGGAATGCCTAACACCTTCTCCCGGGTTAACAGAATTCCTTATCTAGAATTTCTGGTTCGCAGACTTTAAAATAAAGTCGAAATTTCCTCGATTTGGGATTTAAAATAAACCGGTGACTTGGGACACCATAAACTATTCAAAGTGGCGACTCTGATAAATTAATCCCATTTCGTATAATGTCACTTTAATTGGAAAAACTCCCATATACCTTTCGGGGTAGTAAAAAAGGAGGTGCGACAGCTCTGGCGACTCCACTGGGGACAAGTGTGACGGCCCGACCGGTCGTCTTAAGAATTTACGCCCCGATCCCCTATTAACTGCTTCCCCCAAGTTCATTTCTGCAATTTTGGTTTGCCGGGACGTTCGGTGTTGAGTTTCGGAGAATTTTGGGACACTTAATCCCTAAATGAGAGCTTAAGTGTTGAAAAGTGGTCCGTAGTCGGAAAAGTGTGAAGACGACCTCGAAATGGAAATCTGATGGTTCTGTTAGCTCCTTAGGTGATTTCGGGGTTGGGAGCGTGTTCGGAATGTATTTTGGAAGTCCGTAGCTCATTTAGGCTTGAAATGCCGAAGGTTGAATTTTTGAAGTTTCCGGTCCGATAGTGAATTTTTGATCCTAGGGCCGGAATGGAATTTCGAAAGTTGCAGTAGCTCCGCCGTGTCATTTGGGATGTGCGTGCAAAATTTTAGGTCATTCGGACGTGTTTTGGTTGGGTTTTTGATCGAAAATGTATTTTGATGGAATTTGAAGTTCTTAGGCTCAAATCCTTGAATTAATCGAGTTTCCGACGTTGTTTTAGGTGGTTTAAGGATTGGTACAAGTTTGAATGAGGTATTAGGTGTCATTAGTGCTTTTGGTTGAGGTCCCGAGGGGCCTCGGGATGAGTTCGGGTGGTTAACGGAAGAATTTTTGAAGTGTTGCAGCAGCTGGTTTTTTCTCTCTTCTAGTATTTTCGCTTCTGCGGCTTGGGAACCGCAGAAGCGGAGCCACAGAAGAGGCCTGGTCATCGCAGGAGCGGGTTTGGGCAGAGTTTTTCAGGTACCGCAGATGCGGATGAAATTCCGCAGGAGCGGCCTCGCATCTGCGAGAAAGGGAACCGCAGATGCGGAAGGACTTTTATTAGAACCGCAGAAGCGGCTTAAATTCCGCAGAAGCGGAACCGTATAAGTGGTTTATGGTCCGCAGAAGCGGACATTCGCTCTTTAGTGAAAGTCGCAGAAGCGATTGATTTTCCGCATAAGCGGGACCGCAGAAGCGGTCCCTTGTCCGTAGAAGCGGAAATGCCTGAGCAGATATAAAAATTTCGAGGGTTTGATTTCATAAGTTAGAAAAACCAAATTGAGCTCAGGTAAGGGCGATTTTCAGAGGGTTTTGAAGAGAAGACTATTGGGTAACGTTTCTTCAATCCCTTCTAGTTATATTTCATCATTTGGTAGTTAAATCCATTATTAAAATTCGAATTTGGGATCAAAATTGGAAGAAATTGGGTAAAACTTCATAGACTAAACCATTGAGTTTTGAGTGAGCATTTGACCTCCGATTTGGGAGATTTTTTATATGGTTAGACTCGTGAGAGTACGAGGGTTCTGAAATGTGAAAATTATTCGATTCCGAGGCGTT
Organism: Nicotiana attenuata; assembly: GCF_001879085.1. NCBI lineage: Eukaryota > Viridiplantae > Streptophyta > Magnoliopsida > Solanales > Solanaceae > Nicotiana > Nicotiana attenuata. The sequence continues at coordinate 202,264 of NW_017671318.1, forward strand.
GGCCTGAAGGGCATTTTGGTCATTCATATAATTTCACGACGTAGCTTTGAATGTAATAGAAAAACCAGTTGTTTGCGATGTTATTTACAATGTGTAATTGAATTGAATAGATTTGGGCCATTTGGAGTCGGATAATCGTGGCAAGGGCGTGGTTTCTAGTTGATATTGAGCCGGTTCGATGTAAGTGGCTTGTCTAACCTTGTGTGGGGGACCTTTCCCCTTAGGATATGATATGTGGTAATTGAGTGCCTTGTACGTGAGGTGACGAGCGCGTACTTGAGCTAATTGTTGAAAAATCGGGTTTTTACTTAAGATATTGAGACTGAGTTCCCTTCATATTTGCCTTGTTTTGCTTGCAGTTATAACTTGTGTTAGATTAGAAAAGCATGTTTAGTTGATTTAACTTGCCTAATTGTTTAAGTTGCCTTGACTGTACTACGTGAAGCATGCTAGGCTAGTGCTACCTGATGTTTGTCTTTTGTACTTCATTTCTGAATATCTTCTGGTTGTGTTTGCGCATTTACATTGGGACTACGGATGTGGGATTCCGGTAGCTCCCCCCTTGTTTGTTTACTTTGGGACTGCGGGTTAGATTCCCGATAGCTCCCCCTGCAGTTTTACTTTGGGACTGCGGGTTAGATTCGCGATACATCCCCCCCTGCACATTGATAGTTGGACTATGGGACGGTATCCCGGAGATCCTTCGGATATACACGTATGATGGACTACGGGACGGTATCCCGGGAGATCCACTGGACAGTTGAGAAAAGGACTACAGGACGGTATCCTGGGAGATCCTCATTGTCACCATTTGTATTGAGTTGTACTTATTCTGTGGTTGTTCCGTTCTTTGTGTATTTGATATTGCCTTGTTTAACCTGTCTTATCTCACTACTGTACTCATTATTATTGTCAGTTTTTCATACTGTTAATTTATTATTATATTTTATCTCAGTAGGGCCCTGACCTTCCTCGTCACTACCCAACCAAGGTTAGGCTTGGCACTTACTGGGTACCGCTGTGGTGTACTCATGCCCTTCCTGCGCATGTTTTTCATGTGCAGATCCAGGTACCTCCACTCAGGCGCACTATCCTTGAGGCGAGGAGGGCTACGGAGACTTCGGGGTATATCTGCAGCGTCCGCAGACCGGAGAGTCGCCTTCCTTATTCTATCTGTAGTGTTTAGATTCTATCATACTTTTGATGTAGACATTCTGGAGATTAGAGCATTTACACTATTTCTATTAGCCTGTGGTTCCCGTGAGTTTTCGGGTTTTGGGAATAAGTGTAGACTTCCGCATTTCTTTTGAGTTGTATAGGCCGAGCGGCCTTATATGCAGTTATTATTTTAATATGTTTAGCTTTATTTAATTATTTCGCAAGTTAGGTTGTTATTTCCGCATTGTTAGGCTTACCTAGTTGTAGGAACTAGGTGCCATCACGACATGTTCATGGAGGGTGAACTGGGGTCGTGACAAGTTGGTATCAGAGCTCTAGGTTCATAGGAGTCACGGAACACATGCCAGTTTATTAGAGTCTCGGTGATCGGTACGGAGACGTCTGTACTTATCTACGAGAGGCTATGTAACTGTTTAGGAAAAATCTTCATTTCATTGAATTCCTTGTCGTGCGATATTTTTGGATATCAATTCTAAACTTCTGACTTCTATTCTCTCACAGATGGTGAGGACACGCGCTACTCGAGATGATCAGGCACCCGCGCCCCCTACTGCAGCCATTAGAGGCCGAGGCCGGGGCCGGGGGAGAGGTCGAGGACGCGCACGTGGTGCAGCCAGAGCACCTGCGCGAGCTGCCGCCGAGGTACCACCAGCAGATCCAGCCGGAGCCCAGGCACCTGGCACACCTACTACTGCCACTACTACTCCAGCGCTCCAGGAGATTTTAGCTCAGTTCATGAGTATGTACACCACCTTGGCTCAGGCAGGGTTGCTTCCCCTTGCTGCAGCCACATCCCAGGCCGAGGGAGGAGCACATACTCCCGCCGTCCGCACTCCTGAGCAGCGAGTGCAGGTTGAGCAGGCTCCCGAGATTATTCCCGCACCGCCTGCAGCACCAGTTCAGCCCGAGGATGGGTTAGCTGCTTCAGAGGACGAGCAGCGGAGACTTGAGAGGTTCAAGAAGTATGATCCCCCAGTGTTCAGTGGATTAGCATCAGACGATGCCTTGGGATTTCTAGAGAAGTGTCATCGTATTCTTTGCACTATGGGCATAGTGGAGTCCAGCGGGGTTTCTTTCACTTCTTTTCAGCTTCGGGGAGCTGCCTATGATTGGTGGCGCACTTATGAGATAGACAGTCCAGTCGAGGCTGCTTCACTGACTTGGACCCAGTTCTCGGATATGTTCATGAGAGAGTTTGTCCCCCAGAGTCTCAGGGACGCATGGCGCGTAGAGTTTGAGCATTTGCGCCAGGGTGCTATGACCGTTTCGGAGTATGCTATCCGTTATACCAGATTGGCCAGGCATGCACCGGCTTTGGTTGCTACAGTTCGGGAGAGAGTCCGCAGGTTCATTGAGGGTCTTATTCCACCCATCAGATCTAGCATGGCTCGAGAGTTGGAGATGGACATTCCTTATCAGCAGGTAGTGAGCATTGCTAGGACGATTGAGGGTATGCTCGCCAGGGAGCGAGGGGAGAGGGAGGCCAAGAGGTCTCGAGAGTCGGGTCACTACTCTGGTGCCCGTACCCCATCAGTAGGTCATTATGGTAGGGGTTATTCGGGTCGCCCTGTTCATTCAGCTCTTCCAGCAGCCGGCAGTGCTCCAGCTCCACCTGCACCTCAGGAGCCTTACTATGCACCTCCAGTTTCTAGCGCGCCTCCTGCGCGGGGTGTTTCCAGAGGTCAGTCCAGCAGGCCTAGTCCCAGCCAGTCACAGCCACCGCGTCCTCCCAGAGCTTGTTTCGAGTGTGGTGATACACGCCACATGGTTAGGGACTGCCCCAGACTTGGTAGGGGTGCATCTTCACAGACTGCTCAGCCACAGCGTGCTCCTCAGAGTTCTAAGGCCATGGTCACAGCTCCAGCTGCTACCCCACCTGCCTAGCCGGCTAGGGGCGGAGGTCGGGGAGATAGAGGTCGCCCTCGAGAGAGGGGCTGGAATAGATATTATGCTATTCGTGCTCGTACTGAGGCTGTTGCCTCCGACTCTGTCATTACAGGTATTATACTGGTTTGTCACAGAGAGGTATCGGTTCTATTCGATCTGGGCTCTACTTATTCTTATGTGTCTTCTTACTTTGCTCCTCATTTGGGTGTGCCTCGGGATTCTTTGAGTGCCCCCGTTTATGTTTCTACTCCTGTGGGGGATTCTCTTGTTGTGGACCGCGTTTATCGATCATGTTTGGTTACTATTCGTGGTTTTGAGACCAGAGCGGACTTATTGTTACTCGGTATGGTGGATTTTGACATTATTTTGGGCATGGACTGGTTGTCGCCCCATTTTGCTATTCTTGATTGTCGCGCCAAAACCGTGACGCTGGCTATGCCTGGTATTCCGCGTATTGAGTGGTGTGGCACTTTAGATCACACTCCCAGTAGAGTTATCTCTTTTCTTAAAGCTTAGCGTATGGTTGAGAAGGGGTGTGGCGCGTATTTAGCTTATGTGAGAGATGTCAGTGTTGATACCCCTTCTGTTGATTCAGTTCCAGTGGTACGGGATTATCCCGATGTAGTTCCAGCTGATCTTCCGGGCATGCTGCCCGATAGAGACATTGATTTTGGCATTGATCTGTTGCCGGGCACTCAGCCCATTTCCATTCCTTCGTATCGTATGGCTCCACCTGAGTTGAAAGAGTTGAAGGATCAGTTACAGGAATTGCTTGGTAAGGGTTTAATTCGACCCAGTGTTTCACCGTGGGGTGCCCCTGTTTTGTTCGTGAAGAAGAAGGATGGTTCTATGCGTATGTGCATTGATTATCGCCAGCTGAACAAGGTTACAGTGAAGAACCGTTATCCTTTGCCTCGTATTGATGATCTGTTTGACCAGCTTCAGGGCGCACATGTGTTTTCTAAGAATGACTTGCGCTCAGGTTACCATCAGTTGAAGATTCGGGAGCCAGATATCCCGAAGACTGCCTTCAGGACTCGGTATGGTCATTACGAGTTCCTTGTTATGTCATTTGGGCTGACCAATGCCCCAGCAGCTTTCATGCATTTGATGCACAGTGTGTTCAGGCCATATCTTGACTCGTTCGTTATTGTTTTTATTGATAGTATTCTGGTGTATTCCCGGAGTTGGGAAGATCATGAGCAGCACCTGAGGATCGTGCTTCAGACCTTGAAGGAGAAGAAGTTATATGCAAAGTTCTCAAAATGTGAGTTTTGGCTGAGCTTTGTGGCATTCTTAGGCCATGTGATTTCGAGTGAGGGTATTCGGGTGGATCTGAGGAAGATAGAGGTCGTGCAGAGTTGGCCCAGGCCGTCCTCAGCTATAGAGATTCGCAATTTCCTTGGCTTGGCGAGCTACTACCATCGCTTCGTGGAGGGATTTTCATCGATTGCTGCAACTATGACTAGATTGACCCAGAAGGGTGCCCCATTTTAGTGGATAGAGGAGTGTGAGGCGTGCTTTCAGAAGCTCAAGACAGCCTTGACTACAGCCCCAATTTTGATGTTGCCTACCGGTTCGGGGTCTTATACTGTCTATTGTGACGCCTCGAGAGTTTGCCTTGGAGCAGTGTTAATGCAGGACGGTAGGGTGATTGCCTACGCGTCCACACAGTTGAAGATGGATGAAAAGAATTACCTTGTCCACGACCTTGAGTTAGCTGCCATTGTTCATGCCTTGAAGATCTGGCGTCATTATTTGTATGGTGTGCCTTGTGAGATCTATACTGATCATCGGAGTTTGCAGCACTTACTCAAGCAAAAGGATCTTAACATGCGTCAGAGGAGGTGGTTAGAGCTGTTGAAGGATTATGACATCACTATCCTGTATCACCCAGGCAACGCCAATGTGGTGGCGGATGCCTTGAGTCGCCGGGCAGAGAGTTTTGGGAGTTTGGCATATTTACCAGCTTCAGAGAGGCCTATGGCGATGGACGTTCAGGCCTTAGCCAGCCAGTTTGTGAGATTGGATCTTTTGGAGCCCAGCCGGGTTCTAGCTTGTGTGGTTTCCCGGTCCTCCTTATTTGATCGTGTCAGGGAGCGCCAGTATGATGACCCTTATTTGCTTGTCCTTCAAGACAAGGTTCAGCGTGGAGATGCCAAAGATGTGACCATTGGAGATGACGGGGTATTGATGATGCTGGGCCGGATTTGTGTGCCCAATGTTGATGGTCTTCGAGAGTTGATTCTAGCAGAGGCCCATAGTTCGCGGTATTCCATCCATCCGGGTGCCGCGAAGATGTATCAGGATTTGAGGCAGCACTATTGGTGGAGGGATGAAGAAAGATATAGTTGGCTATGTGTCTAGATGCCTCAACTGCCAGCAGGTGAAGTATGAGCACCAGCGCCCGGGTGGGTTACTTCAGCAGATAGAGATTCCGGAGTGGAGATGGGAGCGCATCACCATGGACTTTGTATCGGGACTCCCACGGACCTTGAAGAAGTTTGATGCCATTTGGGTCATTGTGGATCGGCTGACCAAGTCCGCTCATTTCATTCCTGTGTGTACCACTTATTCATCGGAGCGGTTGGCGGAGATTTATATTCGGGAGATCGTCCGTCTGCATGGTATTCCAGTTTCTATCATTTCGGATAGAGGTACCCAGTTTACATTACGGTTCTAGAGAGCCGTGCATCAGGAGTTAGGTACTCGGGTGGAGTTGAGCGCAGCAATTCACCCCCAGACGGACGGACAGTCCGAGCGCACTATTCAGATTCTTGAGGATATGCTCCGTGCGTGTGTGATTGATTTTGGAGGGTCTTGGGATCATTTCTTGCCATTGGCGGGGTTTGCTTACAACAACAGTTATCAGTCCAGCATTCAGATGGCGCCGTATGAGGCTTTATATGGTAGGAGGTGTAGATCTCCGGTGGGTTGGTTTGAGCCGGGTGAGGCCAGGCTATTGGGCAAAGAGTTGGTTCAGGATGCGTTGGAGAAGGTTAAGATGATTCAGGATAGACTCCGTACAGCCCAGTCCAGACAGAAGAGTTACGCGGACAGGAAGGTTCGTGATGTTTCGTATATGGTTGGTGAGCAGGTTCTGCTTCGGGTTTCGCCTATGAAACGCCTCATGAGGTTTGGGAAGAAAGGAAAGTTGAGTCCGAGGTTTATTGGCCCTTTTGAGATCTTGAGGCGAGTTGGGGAGGTTGCCTATGAGCTTGCCTTACCTCCTAGTTTGGCAGGGGTTCATCCGGTATTTCATGTTTCGATGCTCCGGAGGTATCACGGTGATCCATCTCACGTGTTGGATTTCAGTTCAGTCTAGTTGGACAAGGATCTATCCTATATTGAGGAGCCAGTGGCTATATTGTACAGACAGATCAGAAAGTTGAGGTCAAAGAACATTGCTTTAGTGAAGGTTCAGTGGCGGGGTCAGCCGGCCGAGGAGGCGATTTGGGAGACCGAGCGGGATATGCGCAGCCAGTACCCTCATCTTTTCACTAGTTCAGGTATGTTCTCTATGCTCGTTCGAGGGTGAACGAATGTTTAAGTGTAGGAGGATGTGGCGACCCGGCCGATCGTCTTAAGAATTTATGCCCCGATCCCCTATTAACTGCTTCCCCCAAGTTTATTTATGCTATTTTGGTTTGCCGGGACGTTCCGTGAGAGCTTAAATGAGAGCTTAAGTGTTGAAAAGTGGTCCGTAGTCGGAATAGTGTGAAGACGACCTCGGAATGGAAATTTGATGGTTCCGTTAGCTCCGTTAGGTGATTTTGGGGTTGGGAGCGTGTTCGGAATGTATTTTGTATGTCCGTAGCTCATTTAGGCTTGAAATGCCGAAGGTTGAATTTTTGAAGTTTCCGGTCCGATAGTGAATTTTTTATCCGAGGGCCGGAATGGAATTCCAGAAGTTGCAGTAGCTCCGCCGTGTCATTTGGGATGTGTGTGCAAAATTTCAGGTCATTCAGACGTGTGTTGGTTGGGTTTTTGATCGAAAATGTATTTTGATGGCATTCTAAGTTCTTAGGCTCAAATCCTTGAATTAATCGAGTTTTCGACGTTGTTTTAGGTGGTTTAAGGATTGGTACAAGTTTGAATGAGGTATTAGGTGTCATTGGTGCTTTTGGTTGAGGTCCTGGGGGGGCTCGGGATGAGTTCGGGTGGTTAACGGAAGAATTTTTGAAGTGTTGCAGCAGCTGGTTTTTTCTCTCTTCTGGTATTTTCGCTTCTGCGGCTTGGGAACCGCAAAAGCGGAGCCGCAGAAGCGGCCTGGTCATCGCAGGAGTGGGTTTGGGCAGAGTTTTTCAGGTACCGTAGATACGGAGGAAATTCCGCAGGAGCGGCCTCACATCTGCGAGAAAGGGAACCGCAGATGCGGAATCTTGGACTTTTATTAAAACCGCAGAAGCGACTTAAATTCCGCAGAAGCGGAACCGCATAAGCGGTTAATGGTCCGCAGAAGCGGACATTGGCTATTTCGTGAAAGTCGCAGAAGCGACTCATTTTCCGCATAAGCGGGACCGCAGAAGCGGAAATGCCTGAGCAGATATAGAAATTTCGAGGGTTTGATTTCATAAGTTAGAAAAACCAAATTGAGCTCGGGTAAGGGCGATTTTCAGAGGGTTTTGAAGAGAAGACTATTGGGTAACGTTTCTTTAATCCTTTCTAGTTATATTTCATCATTTTGTAGTTAAATCCATCATTAAAATTCGAATTTGGGATCAAAATTGGAAGAAATTGGGTAAAACTTCATAGGCTAAACCATTGAGTTTTGAGTGAGCATTTGACCTCCGATTTGGGAGATTTTTTATATGGTTAGACTCGTGAGAGTACGAGGGTTCTGAAAATGTGAAAATTATTCGATTCCGAGGCGTTGGCCTGAAGGGCATTTTGGTCATTTCACCTAATTTCACGCCGTAGCTTTGAATGTAATAGCAAAGCCAGTTGTTTGTGATGTTATTTACAATGTGTAATTGAATTGAATAGATTTGGGCCATTTGGAGTCAGATACTCGTGGCAAGGGCGTGGTTTCTAGTTGATATTGAGCCGGTTCGAGGTAAGTGGCTTGTCTAACCTTGTGGGGGGGACCTTTCCCCTTAAGATATGATATTGGTAATTGAGTGCCTTGTACGTGAGGTGACGAGCGCGTACTTGAGCCAATTGTTGAAAATCCGGTTTTTACTTAAGACATTAAGACCGAGTTCCTTTCATATTTGCCTTACTCTACCTGTAATTATAACCTGTGCTAGATTAGAGAAGCATGTTTAGTTGATTAACCTGCCTAATTGCTTAAGTTGCCTTGACTGAACTACGTGAAGCATGCTAGGCTAGTATTATCTGTTGCCTGCCTTTTGTTTACTTAATTCCTTGTTATCTTCTGGCTGTGATTGCGCATTTATATTGGGACTACGGATGTGGGATTCCGGTAGCTTCCCCNGCGTACTTGAGCTAATTGTTGAAAAATCTGGTTTTTACTTAAGATATTGGGACTGAGTTCCATTCATATTTGCCTTGTTTTACTTGCAGTTATAACTTGTGTTAGATTATAAAAGCATGTTTAGTTGATTTAACTTGCCTAATTGTTTAAGTTGCCTTGACTGTACTACGTGAAGCATGCTAGGCTAGTGCTACCTGATGTTTGTCTTTTGTACTTCATTTCTGAATATCTTCTGGTTGTGTTTGCGCATTTACATTGGGACTACGGATGTGGGATTCCGGTAGCTCCCCCCTTGTTTGTTTACTTTGGGACTGCGGGTTAGATTCCCGATAGCTCCCCCTGCACTTTTACTTTGGGACTGCAGGTTAGATTCCCGATAGATCCCCCCTGCAATAGTTGGACTACGGGACGGTATCCCGGAGATCCTTCGGATATACACGTATGATGGACTACGGGACGGTTGAGAAAAGGACTACAGGACGGTATCCTGGGAGATCCTCATTGTCACCATTGGTATTGAGCTGTACTTATTCTGTGGTTGTTCCGCTCTTTGTGTATTTGATATTGCCTTGTTTAACCTGTCTTATCTCACTACCGTACTCATTATTATTGTCAGTTTTTCATACTGTTAATTTATTATTATATTTTATCTCAGTAGGGCCCTGACCTTCCTCGTCACTACCCAACCGGGGTTAGGCTTGGCACTTACTGAGTACCGCTGTGGTGTATTCGTGCCTTTCCTGCGCATGTTTTTCTTGTGCAGATCCAGGTACCTCCACTCAGGCGCACTATCCTTGAGGCTGTAGGGCTACGGAGACTTTGAGGTATATCTACAGTGTCCGCGGACCGGAGAGTCTCCTTCCTTATAATCTGTAGTGTTTAGATTCTATCATACTTTTGATGTAGACATTATAGAGATTAGAGCATTTACGGTATTTCTATTAGACTGTGGTTCCCGTGAGTTTCAGAGTTTTGGGATTGAGTTGTAGACTTCTGCATTTCTTTTGAGTTGTATAGGCCGAGCGGCCTTATATGCAGTTATTATTTTAATATGTTTAGCTTTATTTAACCATTTCGCAAGTTAGGTTGTTATTTCTGCATTGTTAGGCTTAACTAGTTGTAGGAACTAGATGCCATCACGATATGTTCATGGAGGGTGAACTGGGGTCGTGACAACAAGATTGTTCAGGGTTTAAGAATTCGAGCTTAGAATAACTGTTATAGTTGGATCCATTTATTATATGATATTTACATGTTTGAACCTAATGTACTAAATGTTGCTTTTACCGCTTTGATATTGACTGAATTATATATAAAACTGTTACAAACCCTCTTCTCTCTGAGTCTTCTAAATCATCTGGGAAGTGTGCACTTCGTGTAACTTCTTTTCCGTTAGAGTCATATCCCAATTTTAGAACGAGGTTCGGACAAGTTGCAAAGCAGTGAAGCTTCTATATTCCCGGTACGCTGCCCCCCCTCGGCTCGAGCTGTCCGCTCGGGTAGGCCAGGTCTAGAACAATACACCCAGGGTTTTAAACCTAGTATAACAAAACCTTATGCTGGATCCCTAGTAGGAATGCTTGTTTGAATCACGTGCATTTGACTTAGGGGACTCAACACAAGGGTTGGGTCCGTCTAGGACAGGTGTAGACGAAATCAAAAAGATCATCCTGATGCATTCTACTTACTACTTGTGCACTTATTTGCTCCGGATTGCATGTTGACCAGCTCCTAAAATAATGGAGAAAGTTTGGAAAAATCAAAGTTGAGGTATGAGAGAGATAATTACCTGTCCTTGAAAAAATTGGTATCCAAAAAGTACCAAAACTCTGCCGAATTTTGAGAAAAAAAAGGAAAAGAATTTAGTTCTGTTTTCATTATGTCAAAACTGCCCGAACTACGCAAGTTTGATTCTCACCGGATGTGGGATGCGTAGGAAACTCTCGCCGGGCCCAACTCCATTTTTTGCAAAAAAAAAATAATCCAAAAAGAACAAATTTTTTATTGATTTGTCGTAAATAAGCTAGGTAATGTCGTTCTTGTCTAAATGGCCAAAATGTCCCCAAAAGGATGCCGGAAGGCCGCTTTTGCAAGAATAGCCACCTTTGGTTACTTTTTCAAATTTTTGCCAATTAGCAAACACAGCACTAAAATCTTCTTCCCCGAGGTGCTGAAGGGTCGTATTTGCCAAGGTATTCCTTGTTTTGAAATGAAAAGTTTTGAAAAACTGATAACTTTCTCTTGAGTCAAAATAAATCATGATCTTTTAATCAATCACTCTAATAAATGTGCAGAATGAGCACAATCGAAAATGAACACTTCACTGTTCATGAGGAAATCCGATTACAGCTCCATATGTGGTGGAACGACTTAGGAAATGTCAGCAGAAATACTGTGGTAAAATTTTTGGGCGGTCTTGTTGGTCTTCTTAAAATCAAACCAAGGTTGGATGTAATCGAGGCTTTGATACCCTTTTGGGACCCGACTCATAATGTGTTCCATTTTTCTGATTTTGAGCTAAGCCCTACGCTGGAAGAAATAGCGGGCTATGCCGGACTTAGTGGGAATCTCAGAAGTCGGTACCCAGTAGCACCAAGAGCAGTGACTCCTCATAAGTTTTTGGACCTTCTGAGCATCAGTCGGGAGGTTAAAGATGGAAATTTATCTGAGAGATTTTGTACATTTTATTTCTTGTACCGGCGTTATGGGGATCCCCACGGTTTTGAAGCTCCAGATACTGGTCTAACTCATTCGGGGAACAAAGATAAATGGGAAGCACGTCGAGGACTGGCTTTCATAGTGGCATTCCTGGGTGTCTTAATTTGCCCAAGAAAGTATGGAAATATAGAATTGGGCCTCGTGGGAATGGTCGATGTCATGACTAAGAAGGATAATGGCACCCTTGTTCCAATGATCTTAGCAGAGATTTATCGAGATCTAACTGTCTACCGAGAAGGGGGAAATTTTTTGAGGGCAGTAACTTGCTTCTACAACTTTGGATACAAGAACATCTTTGCCACCGTCCAGGGTACATGAACTATAGTATGACCGGTCTAAGATACATTGAAGAACATGGAAACCGGCTAGAGGGTCATGAATTTCCAGAAGGTACGGAGGATTGGTTCGCACACTTGAGCTCCTTATCTTCAAGCAAAATTGAATGGACATTCGGTTGGCTCCCGGTCACTGAAGTCATTTACATGTCAGCCGAGGTGTGTTATTTTCTCTTAATGGGCCTCCGGAGCATTCAGCCATATGCTCTGCACAGGGTGCTACGCCAGCTAGGCAGGTTTCAAACTATCCCACCTGATGAAGATCTGAGCCAACAAGTCATCGAATTGGGTCCAAAAGCTGTGTTCCCAGAAGCAAAAGTTCGTCATATTTGGATTCAGTGTAGGTTTCTAGAGCCAAAGACTCGGGTAAGGGATATATCCAAAGGCGAGCTAGAGCCTAGTTACATGACTTGGTTTGGAAAATGGTTTCAAGTCCATCAAGAGCCCGAAAGGCCTGCTAAAAGTCCCCATGTCCAGCAATTCATTGATGAGTCACGGGAGCAATGGGATTGATTGGAAAAAGAGACAAACTACAGAGCCACAATAAGCAAATTGGAGGGACAGATCCGCGATCTTAAATTTGACAATAGTGTACAAGCTGCTGCTAATGAAGGGGAAAAGAAGAAATTGGCTCAGGAAAACAAAGCCCTTCGAGCCCAGATCCAAAAAATGAAGATAGCTGCTCAAAATCAGGAGAGGAGTCGGGCGGATGAAAGACTCATAACTGGTCTTAGAAGGAAGATATCTGAGTACAAGGAGGACTTGGATAAATCTGAGGGTAATCTGGCAAGGGCCCAGGCACAATTGACAAAGGCCGCAGAGGGACGGGCAGAGTTTATACGACGATTAAAAAGGAAATATGAGGGAACAGTCGCAAACTTGAAGAAAAGGCTAACTTCCCTCGAAAATGAGATGGCCAAACAAGCTAGGAACTTTAATGCAGAAAGGGAACACTGTTATGCGTTAATGTCCCAGCTAGAGGAAGATATGCAACAGCTGCAGGGTCAAAACCATCATGATGCCAAAGTCTTAGAAGCTAGGTCTCAACAAATCGGGCATTTGCTCCAAGAAAAAGGTGTCATCAGGGAAAGGGTTAGAGCAATTGGTGACTACATCGTCACAAAGTGCCATGAATGTGAAGACATGACTCAAACCACCTTCTTCTCCGCAGTGATGACCTTTGTTCGACAAATCATGAATGACCTGGATCGTCTTCAAGGAGACCTTGCACACAGGCCCGTGGCGAGACCGACTGATGTCCCGCTTGCCCCGGGATCAACTTTAGAAGCACTTATGTACTCTTGATTTTCATTTTGAGTCTGTATTTTAGTGTCTAGTTTTAAAGTATGTTTCGAGTCTATTTTCAGTTTTAAATTCCTAAAAAAGTAGGATGGAGTCTTTTGTAACAGAAAAGGTAGAAGTTTTATTAATGAAAATTTGGAAAACCCCAAAAATTATTTCTTTATTTATGCATTTATTTCTTGAACTATGTGATGATCTGATTCACACGGCGTCGTGATACGTAGGCAATCCTAATCGGATGGGGTCATTGTTTTTAAATAATTCGAATAAAAAGGAAAAGAAAGAAAACAAGAAAAAAGAGAAAAAACAAGAAAAGAGAGAAAACAAGAGTAAGGGGGAAAAATGATGGCAAAGTGCAAAAGAGAGCGAAGTTGAAAGCGCCAAAAGAAAGAAAGTTGGAGAGATAAACGAAAGCCGTGATGAAACACGCAACCATTGCAAAACATGTAGAAACACATTTAACTGTATAGGTGACACCCCAATGTGTGATTCCCTATGTGTTAATTGTCTCACACTAACCGGTTCGCTGTGTTTGCTATTGAGTAGGTTTTATATTAAGGTGGTTGGTTTTGTGGTATTCTAGCTTCACATCCCTACTTCACAAGATCAAAAGGAAGTGTTGAAATGTCATCTGAGGGTCATCTACCAACAGTTCCTATCCCAGAGGATAGCCCGATCTCGGCCATCCCAACTTCAGAGTCAGCTGCTGCTGAGGAAAACAGGGTTCTGCGTCTCCGCATCTTCGAAATGTGGGACGCCTGGTCCAATGGAAAAGAGCCACCAAGTACGATACCTGGTTTCCCCGAGCTACTTCCCAGGGCGAGTGGAACTCCCAACGTCCCGATAAACTACCCAAACACTCCGCTTGGATATCCAACATCTCAGCCCACTTTGCCGGAACACCTTCTGAGGTTCGGCCCCAGGTGTTGATTTCAGGTGTGGCCTCCAACATATTCACTGCGCCACCTTCTTCATCCACCGCACAACCCACTTTGCCAAACTTTGACTCATCATCCTTCACTTTTCAAGTACCATCCTTTCCACCAGAAATGGCCCAGTTCAGTACCAATTCCTACCCCCAACAGCCCCGGTATAAGTTTACCGCGGGACAGGAGAAAACTATAAAGAACCCCGAGCAGGAAGAAATCACTCGGAAGATGGGGAGCATGGAATGGAGTCTTAAGAATATACATGTCTTAAGTGGTCAAAAGAGCGTATCCTACGCTGATTTGTGTATGTTCCCACATGTCCACCTACCCCTGGGTTTTAAAACTCCCAAGTTCGAGAAGTACGATGGGCATGGGGATCCCATCGCCCACCTCAAGAGGTACGGCAATCAACTGAGAGGAGCAGGTGGAAAAGAGGAGCTTCTCATGGCTTATTTTGGAGAGAGTCTAGTAGGCATTGCATCCGAGTGGTGTATGGATCAGGATATATCCCGTTGGCACATTTGGGATGATCTAGCTCGGGATTCGTCAGGCAGTTTCAGTATAACATAGACATAGCTCCAGACAGGAATTCTCTGTCGAATCTCAAGAAGAAGTCATCGGAAAGTTTCCGAGAATATGCTGTTAAATGGCGCGAACAAGCAGCCAGAGTCAAGCCCCCGATGGATGAAACAGAAATGGTGAGTGTTTTTCTTCAAGCCCAAGAGGCCGACTATTTTCAAAATATGATGTCTGCAATGGGGAAACCATTCGCTGAGGCCATCAAGATTGGTGACATGGTAGAGAACCGTCTAAAAATAGGACGCATATTGAGTCAATCTGCCATAAGAGCTACACCCTAAGCAATTCAAAGCGGGTCCGGAGGTGTAGCAAACAGAAAGAAAAAGGAAGAAGCGGCAATGGCGGCTTCAGGTCCGAGAATCCCCCGTCCACCCAGAAACTACTTCTCTCCAATCCCCCCACAGCATTATTATCCCACCAGGATGTGGCTTACGCTATGGCCCCCCAACCGTACGCAGTGATGAACGCCCAGCCATACGCTCGGCCACAACAACAGTTTAACCAAAACAGAGGTCCACCTCCTAGAAATAACCCTCCCGTCCAAGCTCAGTATAATCCCTGACCTCCACAAAATAATTTCCCTTACAATGCCCGTGCACGGGAGCCACCCACGAGAACAAATATCATGCCTATTGGTGAATCATACTCTAGACTTTTCCCTAAGCTTGTCCAAATGGGTTTGTTGCAACCCGTACCCCAAACCAAGCAAAACCCAGAGTCGCCCTCTTACCGACCCGGTACTCGATGTACCTATCATTCGGGAGCAGAAGGGCATGACACTGAAGATTGTTGGACCCTGAAAAGGGCGGTTGAGAATCTCATAGAGCAAAAACAGATAGTGCTGAAGGATGAAGAAATTCCTAATGTGACAAACAACCCATTACCAGCCCACAACAATGGACCTGTTATTAGGATGATTTGCGAAGATAAAGAGTTTGATCCCGCCTTGAAAGCCATCATTGCCATCTCTGATGTTGAGAAGAAACCGAAGGTTGCTGCAAAGTAAGATAAGGGGAAGAAGAAGAAGAATGAACCCACCCCTCAAAGTGCAGAAAAGGAATTAGAAACCAAAACAGGGGCAGTACCCCCAAAAGATGCCATTCTTTATGTTCCTCGGGGTCACAGGAAAGAACAAACAACATTGAGCCCTCCAAAAAGGATCAAGCTGAACACGGGGCCTAAAATGTACGTGCCTAGAGGGACCTATGTGGTACGGGGGCCAGTAATTTCACCAAGGCTGGATGAGCTCGTGGTTATTGGCCGCGCACCGCAGAGGCCCATGACAGACCCAACTGTCGTCCCATGGAATTATAACAAAGCGGTAGTGACCTACAAGGGAAAAGAGGTACTGGGAGAAGCAAATGAAACTAACCCAGCTGAGAAATACCTTAACTTGGAGGATTTGAACAAAGCTAAGAAGAAGAGTTTCCCACTAAAGAAGCCTATTAGTGTCGAGGAGGCCGAAGAATTCTTTCATAAAATGAAAGCTGCGGACTACGAGGTTATAGACCAACTCCGAAAGTCTCCTTTACAGCTCTCGCTCTTGTCCTTACTGGTGAGCTCAACCGAACATCAAAAAGTGTTGATAAAAACCCCCCAATGAAGCTTATGTTCCGATTGAAACCACTGTTGAACAACTGGAAAGGATGGCCGAAATATTCTTCGCAATCAACCAGATCCCATTTAGCAAGAATGATTTGCCTCCTGAAGGGGATGCCCACAACAAAGCCCTTCATCTGACAGTTAAAAGTGAGGGGTACTATGTGAAAAGGGTCATGCTGGATGGCGGATCCGAGTTGATATCTGCCCTCTTTAAACTTTGCAAAGAATGGAGATTGGAACTGAGAGAATCAGGCCTAACAATGTCTGTGTGCGTGCCTTTGATGGCATCAAGAGAGACACCATAGGCGAGATTGATTTGATGTTGACTATTGGTCTTGTAGATTTCGAGGTGACATTTCAGTTCCTAGACATGGACACTTCTTATAATTTCCTCTTAGGAAGGCCTTGGATTCACGCGGCGGGGGCCGTACCTTCCACTCTCCACCAGATGGTGAAATTTGAATATGAAGATCAGGAGATCATGGTCCACGGAAAGGACGAGCAATCAATTTATCGGGACCCATCAGTCCCATGTCTTGAAGCAAGGGAAGGTAGCGAACATATAGTCTATCAGGCTTTCGAGGTTGTAGTCGCCGACCAATGTGAAGAAGGAAGCCCGTGTCCTCAACCCTTTCTCTCAAATGCGTCAATTATGGTTGCCAAGGAAATGATTAGGCATGGATATAAGCCCGGGAAGGGACTCGGGACATCATTGCAAGGTATCACAAAACCTATCACTCTGGCTGCTAGCGAGAAGTTCTTTGGTGTGGGTTTTCAGGCCACGCCAGCTAATGAAACATGGGCGAAGGAGCGGAAGAACAACGGTTGGGTCTTGCCTCAGCCAATCCCGTATCTGTTCGTAACATTCGTCAAGCCCAAGTACACAGAAGAGAAAGATGAGGCCTTCACAGCCAAGGAGATTGAAGAAATATGTGGGGCTATGAGACAGATGTTGTATGAAACACACATGGTTCAGCCGGGAGAAGGCTCAAGCACCGCTGAGGTGCTGTATATGGGGCCCAATGCCAAGTTTCAAAAATGGAAGGCTACTCCATTCCCAGTCTGGCGGGAATCCCGGTAGTCCAGTGTTGCCACCTTTTCTACATCACGAGTTATTCCAGGGTGTAACTCGGATGTTTCCTTTAGTTTATTGTCTTTAAATTCCAAATGTAAACCCTATTATTTTCAAAATTCAATGAAATGAAATCAATATTTCATCGTTCATATCTCTGTTTATTCTTTCTGATTTTTTTTTACTTTTTCTTATTTCTTCTTTCAATTCTAATAATGCGATTTTAAATAACATGACATGCTTGCGGACTTCATGCCCAGATCCAAACACGCTGTCTAATTGTGAAATAATGAATCAAGAACCGGAATACGATAAAGAAGAAGCTTTTAGGGAAATAAATCGAGAATTGGAACAATTTGAGAATAAGCCTAAGCCAAATCTAAATGAAACCGAGCCGGTAAATTTGGGTAATTCAGAAGAGGTCCAAGAAACCATGATAAGCATTCACACAGATGAAAGAACTAGGGATGCCCTGATCCAACTTTTGTTTGAATTCAAAGAAGTGTTTGCTTGGTCCTACGATGATATGCCAGGATTAAGTGTTGATCTAGTGGTACACAAATTGCCAACTTACCCCGATTGTCCTCCTATCAAGCAAAAACAACGGAAGTTTGAAACTGATATTATTGACATAATCAAAGAAGAGGTCACCAAGCAGTTGAAAGCGGGTGTGATCAGAGTGGTCCGATACACCACATGGTTGGCTAATGTAGTCCCAGTGCCAAAGAAAGACGGGAAAACCCGAGTGTGTGTTGACTATCGAGATTTGAACAAAGCAAGTCCCAAGGACAACTTTCCCCTGCCAAACATCCACATCCTCGTTTACAACCGTGCCAAACATGAGATACAGTCTTTTGTGGATTGTTATGCTGGATATCATCAGGTCTTGATGGATGAAGAAGATGCGGAAAAAACAACCTTCACCACACCTTGGGGCACCTATTGTTACAGCGTCATGCCTTTTGGGTTGAAGAACGCCGGGGCAACATACATGAGAGCTATTACTACCATCTTTCATGACATGATGCACCAAGAGATTGAAGTGTATGTGGATGATGTGATCATCAAATCTAGAACACAGGATGACCATGTTCGGGACCTGAGGAAGTTCTTTGAGCGTCTGCGCAAGTATGATTTGAAGCTAAAACTGGCTAAATGTGTATTTGGAGTCCCGTCTGGGAAACTTTTGGGATTCATAGTCAGTCGGAGGGGCATTGATCTAGATCTAACAAAGATAGAGTCTATTCGGGATTTACCTCCTCCAAGAACCAAGAAAGAGGTTATGAGCCCGTTAGGAAGGTTGAATTACATCAGCCTGTTCATTGCTCAATTGACTTCCACATGTGAACCCATATTCAAGCTGTTGAAGAAAGATGCAGCAATTAAATGGACAGATGAGTGTCAAGAAGCTTTCGACAAAATCAAAGAGTATCTGTCGAATCTGCCAGTCTTGGTTCCACCCGAACTTGGGAGGCCTTTGTTTTTATACTTGACGGTCTTAGAGAATTCTTTTGGTTGTGTCCTCGGGCAACATGATGTGACCGGGAAGAAAGAGCAGGCAATCTACTATTTGAGCAAGAAGTTCACAAGTTATGAAGCCAAATATACCCTGTTGGAAAGGACTTGTTGCGCCCTAAGTTGGGTCGCTCAGAAGTTAGGCATTACTTGTTGGCCTAAACCACCTACCTCATCACCAGGTTGGATCCTTTAAAGTACATATTCCAGAAGCCGATGCCCACGGGGAGGTTGGCAAAATGGCAAATCCTGCTTACTGAGTTCGACATAGTCTATGTCACTCGCACGGCAATGAAAGCTCAAGCCCTAGCAGATCACCTGGCTGAAAACCCTGTTGATGATGAATATCAGCCTTTGAGTACCTGATTTTCGGACGAGGAAGTAAACTCAGTTGAGGTAATTTCGGAAGATGCCAATGCTTGGAAAATGTTCTTCGATGGAGCGATGAACGTAAAAGGTGTCGGGATTGGGGCAATTTTGATCTCACCCACTGGTCAGCACTATCCAGCCACAACCTGGCTTCAGTTTTTCTACACAAACAACACTGCTGAGTATGAAGCCTGCATTATGGGCATGAATATGGCAATTGATCAAGATGTGAAAGAATTGGTAATCATGGGAAATTCAGATCTGATTATTCGACAGGCTCAGGGAGAATGGGAAACTTGGGATGCCAAGCTTATACCATACAGGCAACATGTGGACGATCTTAGAAAACGGTTCAAATCCGTTGAGTTCAGGTACGTCCCTCGGTTTCACAATGAGTTAGCCGAAGCACTCGCTACCTTGGCCTCGATGTTGCCATATCCAGGCAATGTCCACATTGACCCATTGGAAATTCAAATCCGAGAAAGGCATGGGTATTGCAATATAGTTGAGGTAGAGCCAAGTGTCCAGCCATGGTACCATGATATCAAGATGTTTTTGAAAACAAAGAAATATCCCGAGCAAGCCAGTGGAGATCAAAAGAGAACCATTAGAAGGCTCGCCGATGGTTTCTTCTTAAGCGGAGAAGTTACAAAAGAACTCCAGATTTGAACCTTTTGAGATGTGTGGATGCCCAAGAGGCCGGAAGAATCATGAATGAAGTACACGCAGGAGTATGTGGGCCGCATATGAATGGACACGTCCTTGCAAAGAAAATCCTTCGAGCAGGGTATTACTGGATCACCATGGAAAAGGATTGCTTCAGCTTCATCTGAAAATGTCGTCAGTGTCAGGTGCACGGTGACCTAATTCATGCACCGCCTACAGAATTGCATCCTATGTCAGCACCGTGGCCGTTCGTTGCTTGGGAAATGGATGCCATTAGGCCGATCGAGCCAAAAGCTTCAAATGGGCACAGATTCATACTAGTTGCTATCGACTACTTCATAAAATAGGTTGAAGCAATTACTCTCAAAGCTGTCACAAAGAAAGTTGTGGTAGACTTCGTACACTCCAACATCATTTGCCATTTGGTATTCCTAAAACTATCATTACGGACAATGCTGCAAACTTGAATAGTCATTTGATGAGGGAGATATGTGAACAATTTAAGATTACGCATCGGAACTCTACTCCTTATCGTCCCAAAGCTAATGGTGCCGTTGAAGCAGCAAACAAGAACATCAAGAAGATTCTTAGAAAGATGATCCAGAGTTCTAGACAATGGCATGAGAAGTTGCCGTTTGCGTTGATGGGATATCGCACAACTGTGCGCACATCGATTGGAGCAACACCCTATCTATTGGTTTATGGCAATGAAGCCGTGATACCCGCAGAAGTTGAAATCCCTTCTCTTCGGATCATTGTGGAAGCTGAGATTGAGGATAGTGAGTGGGTCAAAACCCGTCTAGAACAATTAACCTTGATTGATGAAAAGCGAATGGCCGCAGTCTGCCACGGGCAATTGTATCAACAACTTTGTTGATACAATTGCCCGTGGCAGACTGCAGATATTAGTATCAACAACTATCACAGCAAGCAATACAAGCATGCGCAACTCATGCCGAGGACGTACGGCCCGATCCAATAATATTTAAATTGTGCACTGCCAGAGGGTCGAATGGCGCGAACTATAGATGCATCTATTTAACCT
>NW_017671318.1:231084-241337 GCF_001879085.1 Nicotiana attenuata
AGACTTGAAAAGTATTCCCTTGTTCTCCAGGTGGGCGCCTGATTGCTAAAACTTGTAAAGTATTCCCTTGTTCTCCAGGTGGGCGCCTGATTTCTAAAACTTGAAAAAGTATTCCCTTATTCTCCAGGTGGGCGCCTGATTGCGAAAACTTGAAAAGTATTCCCTTGTTCTCCAGGTGGGCGCCTGATTGCTAAACTTTGAAAGTATTCCCTTGTTCTTCAGGTGGGCGCCTGATTGCTAAAACTTGAAAAGTATTCCCTTGTTCTCCAGGTGGGCGCCTGATTGCTGAACTTTGAAAAGTATTCCCTTGTTCTCCAGGTGGGCGCCTGACTGCTGAATTTTGAAAAGTATTCCCTTGTTCTTCAGGTGGGCGCCTGATTTCAACAAAATAAACAACAAAGAAAATTTCTGCCCCTGTTTCAATCAAAGAAAAATTTGTTAATGTAAAATGGTGATTAGCTGCTGGCATTCTTGTTGGCCATGCTCCTGCTTCCGACTTCACCCTGACTTGCTTCCTGGACTTGCTTTTGACTTGCCACGATTTCCCAATTGACTTTCAACCGTCCAATCTCGATGACCCACATGTTTTACTTCATATTACTGTTTGGTGTTCCTGTTCCTTTCTTGTGAACCTTGCCTCTTCCTTGCAAACATCTGATTATTCCACTGATTTTTATTGGTCCTTCATGTTTTACTCTCTTTTGACATGTCCCCAACTTGTTGTGCCACCCAACTGGGAAGCTGGTAGTTAGCTTTGACATCCTTCTTTTGTTTTTGAATAGAACTGACACTAAAACGTCTTATAGACAGATTTCAAGAAAATGAAATGCAATGACCTCGAAGGTTTTGAGGGTAGAAAAACTCTGAAAGTGAATGAGCAGTAATGAAGAGAAAAGGACAGGACTTATCTGAGCGGAAAGGCTGATTCTACTGACCGTGCCATGCATTTTGGATCCCAGCCTAGTCTGTCCAAACAATAAATTGTCAATTTCCACCCTTGCTGTCTCATACTTCCACGCTCGACTCTTAACGAGACCCAAACCTTGCTTCTTTCACCATATTTCAAACATCTTTCAACCACAGACTTCCTCATTTGCACATCTGAAAACTCACTTTCGCCTTACGGTGCCCATGAGGGTATTCACCAATAAGACTCTCTCATTTTTAATATCTCTCAAACTCACTTCGCCTTACGGTGCCCGTGAGGGTTTTCACCAATAAGACTCTCTCATTTTTAATATCTCTCAAACTCACTTCGCCTTACGGTGCCCGTGAGGGTTTTCACCAATAAGACTCTCTCATTTCATCATTTTCCTTCTGGCACCAGAGTGTTGTTCCCAACAAGAATAACTTTACCTGCTTGTACTGACATTTATTAAGATTGATCAGAAGGTCTTTCTTTGGACCGTAATGTGGCTTTTGGATGGGTTTTAGAAAGAAAGGTATAAAAGCTCAAAATAATTCAGACGTGGGTTCAATATTACAACTTTCGGAATCATATCTTTTGTAACCACCATAACTTCTGCCCCAGTCTCCTTACCGGGGATTACTTGGATTTTTCTTTTGTTATGACTGAACCTCAGTGAGGCTGCCTACGTACCCTTTCGGGATCAAGTCAAACGTAGTTCAAACATAAAACTACGTTCGTTGTTACGATTTTTCCCTTTCTTCCACTTTTGTTTTCTTTCCTTTCTCTTCTTTTCTTTGCCTTTGCTTTTCTTTCTTATTTTTCTGTTTTACTCACTGTTTTTTTTTCTTTTTTTTTTTCGCTTCTTTTTTTCCCTTTTTTTTTCTTTCCTTTTTTTTTCTTTTTTTTTCTTTCTTCTTTTCTTTTTTTCTTTTTCCACTGTTTTTCTCTTGTTTCTCCATCTTCTTTCCCTGCTCGGGCTTACGAGCTTGATTATTGATTCCGAAAGAGGGGTATGCAAGAAAGTAATTAAGGCTCAAAGGGGTAACAAGGGATAAAGTGTTTAGATAGCAGAACAAAATGCCTTCGTCATCTCAATCTCAAAATATGCCAAAATACAGTCAGGTACACAAAGCTTAAGAAATCATACATAATATCTCTTGACTGCATCAGAATTGATAGCCATTTCTACACATTTCCCTTCTACGTCCGTTAGATATAAAGCGCCATTGGACAACACTCTGGTTACAACAAATGGCCCTTGCCAGTTTGGGGCGAACTTTCCTTTTGCCTCGGCCCAATGAGGTAGGATACGTCTCAGCACCAACTGCCTTACTTCGAACCTCCGCGGACGCACCTTCTTATTATATGCTCTTGCCCTTCTCTGTTGTATAGCTGACCGTGACACACTGCTGCCAATCTCTTCTCATCAATCAAACTTAGTTGTTCCAGGCGGGCTTTAACCCATTCATCATCATCAATCTCAGCCTCAGCGATGATCCGGAGGGACGGGATTTCGACTTCTGCGGGTATTACTGCTTTGGTTCCATACACCAAGGAATAGGGAGTCGCTCCTACTGAAGTACGGACAGTAGTGCGATAGCCTAACAAGGAAAAAGGTAGTTTTTCATGCCATTGCCTGACCCTTCGACCATTTTCCGAAGTATTTTCTTGATATTCTTGTTAGCTGCTTCGACCGCCCCATTTGCTTTAGGGCGATATGGGGTAGAGTTGTGGTGCATGATATTAAACTGCTGACATGTCTCGGCCATCAAATGACTATTGAGATTGGCACCATTATCTGTGATAATTACCTTCGGGATCCCAAACTGGCATATGATATTTGAATGCACGAAATCGACGACCGCCTTCTTAGTCACAGATTTGAAGGTTTTTGCCTCTACCCATTTAGTGAAATAATCAATAGCTACCAAAATGAATCTATGTCCATTTGATGCTGCTGGCTCAATCGGTCCAATAACATCCATTCCCCAGGCAACGAAGGGCCATGGTGCCGACATTGTATGCAATTCCGAGGGCGGAGAATGAATCAAATCTCCATGTATCTGACATTGATGACATTTGCGCACGAAACTAATGCAATCCCGTTCCATAGTAAGCCAATAATACCCTGCTCGGAGGATCTTCTTTGCCAATATGTATCCACTCATATGAGGTCCGCAAACTCCCGCATGTACCTCAGCCATGATAACTGTAGCCTGTCTGGCATCTATGCATCTCAATAACCTAGAATCTGGAGTTCTTTTGTACAACACTCCTCCACTGAAGAAAAATCCGCTTGCCAAGCGTCGAATTGCTCTCTTTTGGTCTCCTGTAGCCTGTGTTGGGTATACTCCCATCCGGAGATACTCTTTTATGTCGTGGAACCATGGCTCACCATCAAATTCTTCCTCCACCACGTTACAATAGGCATGTTGATCTCGAACCTGAATATGTAACGGGTCCACATAAGCCTGGTCTGGATGATGCAACATTGATGCCAAGGTGGCCAAAGCGTCAGCAACCTCATTATGCATCCTTGGAATGTGTTTGAAATCTATTGACTGAAACCGTTGACGAAGTTCATGCAAGCACTGCCGGTATGGAATGAGCTTCAAATCCCGCGTTTCCCATTCTCCCTGAATCTGGTGTACAAGAAGATCCGAGTCACCCATGACCAAGATTTCTTGAACACCCATATCTATGGCCAGTCTCAGTCCCAGGATACATGCTTCGTACTCCGCCATGTTGTTGGTGCAATAGAAACGGAGTTGAGCAGTAACAGGGTAGTGTTGCCCCGTCTCAGAAATCAGTACAGCTCCTATTCCGACACCCTTGGCATTGGCAGCTCCATCAAAGAACAGTTTCCATCCAGGCTTCTCGACCTGTTCTAATTCTTCAATATGCATTACCTCCTCGTCCGGGAAATATGTTTTCAAAGGCTCATATTCGTCATCAACGGGATTTTCAGCCAGGTGATCAGCCAATGCTTGTGCTTTCATGGCGGTCCGCGTCACGTAGACAATATCAAATTCCGTAAGCAGGATTTGCCATTTCGCCAGCCTCCCTGTGGGCATGGGCTTTTGAAAAATATACTTCAATGGGTCCAACCGAGAGATGAGATAGGTAGTATATGCTGACAAGTAGTGTTTCAACTTTTGCGCTACCCAGGTTAAAGCACAGCACGTCCTCTCGAGTGGAGTGTATTTTACCTCATATGATATGAACTTCTTGCTGAGGTAATAAATCGCCTGCTCTTTCCTTCCCGTGATGTCATGCTGCCCCAGTACACAACCAAACGAATTGTCTAACACAGTCAGGTAAAGGATCAGGGGCCTTCCTGGCTCTGGCGGGACCAACACTGGTGGGCTAGCCAAATACTTCTTGATCTTATCAAATGCCGCTTGACATTCGTCCGTCCATCTGACCGCAGCATCTTTCTTTAACAACTTGAAAATGGGTTCACAAGTAGTTGTAAGTTGGGCGATGAACCTGCTGATGTAATTCAACCTGCCCAGTAAACTCATCACATCTTTCTTGTTCCTTGGCGGTGGTAGCCCTTGGATGGCTTTGATCTTTGACGGGTCCAATTTAATACCACGCCGACTTACCACGAATCCCAATAACTTTCCTGATGGAACTCCAAATGCACATTTTGCTGGATTAAGCTTGAGGTTGTACCTGCGGAGTCTCTGGAAGAATTTCCTCAAATCCTTAACATGGTCACATTGTTTCCTTGACTTTATGATCACGTCGTCCACATAGACCTCGATTTCCTGATGTATCATGTCATGGAACATGGTGGTCATTGCCCTCATATACGTTGCCCCTGCGTTCTTCAACCCGAATGGCATGACCCTGTAACAATACGTCCCCCAAGGCGTGATGAATGCTGTCTTTTCCGCATCCTCCTCATCCATCAAAATCTGGTGATAGCCTGCGTAACAATCTACAAAGGATGCAATCTCATGTTTGGCACAATTGTCAATTAATATATGGATGTTTGGAAGTGGGAAATTGTCCTTCGGGCTCGCTTTATTGAGATCACGGTAATCGACACATACTCTGGTCTTCCCGTCCTTCTTTGGTACAGGCACCACATTAGCTAACCAGGTAGGGTATCGAGTAACTCGTATGACCTTCGCCTCAAGCTGCTTGGTAACCTCTTCTTTGATTTTCACACTGATATCGGTTTTAAATTTCCTCAACTTCTGCTTGACAGGCGGGCATGCCGAATAAACAGGCAATTTGTGGACCACCAGATCGGTACTCAAACCCGGCATGTCATCATATGACCATGCGAAAACATCTTTGTATTCAAGCAGCAATTTAATTATCTCCTCCCTGAGCGGGGCTTCCAAATGGACACTTATTTTTGTTTCCCGAACATTCTCCCGATCCCCTAAATTGATTGCCTCTGTGTCATTCAAATTAGGTTTGGGTTTTTCCTCAAATTGATTTAACTCTTTACTGATTTCTTCCAAAGCTTCCTCATTATCGTATTCCCCTCCATCCTCACACTCAATTTCCTGTATTACTATTTCACATCGGTTATCAAGACTAGGCCGGCGACTCCTTACGCATGACACATCATTGGAATCAGCATAAAAGGGACTGTATAAAAGAGAAAAGAAAAAATAAAGACTATCAGGAGAGAAGAAAGGAGGAAATTGCATTTCATTAGAATTGTAAGATAACAAGGTTTAACTCATCCAAATGGACGGAACATAGAAATCTGAATTACAACCCTGGAAATAATCCAGATTTAGTACTCAAAGAAAAATCAAAAACTAACTACCACGACTCCTTCCAAATTGGAAGAGGAGTAGCTTCCCAGTTATTGAGCTTAGCCTGAGATCCCACGAACTGCACATCAACCTTACTCGGACCTTCGCCGGGTTCCACCATATTCACTTCATCGAACACCCTTTCGAACCTTGCGAGCATCTCCTTGTCAGGTTCTATCACCACAGAATTTGGCATTGCTGTTGCTGGGCGTCGTTTAGTACCAGGCCGGACGAAGGAACGGGAAAGGCGAGGAATAGGTTTTGGAAGGGTCCACACTCTCTTCTTCATCTTTTTGGCTCTCCTTATGTCATCAGAAGTGGGTTTGAAACCTAGCCCAAAAGTGTCTGGATTTCCGGGGAGAGACACCGGTTGTATGATTCCTTGCAGTGAAGCACCTAACCCCTTTCCGGGCAAGAATCCTATCCTTATCATCTCTGAAGCTACCATAATGGATGCGGCGGCTATCTTGAGCATAGGAACACACTCCCCTTCCGGGATTTTATCAACTGGCACTGTGTCCATGACTTGGTACACCCACGGACCTTTGTCATTTTCAACTTCCTCGAAGGATGTAATAGCATTACAAGAGTTGTCCTCTCCATGAACCACGATCTCCTGCCGATCCCATTCAAACTTGACCATTTGATGCAAAGTAGACGGTACTGCCTTTGCGGCATGAATCCAGGGCCGTCCCAATAAAAGATTGTAGGAAACACCGACATCGAGCACTTGAAACTCCATAGTGAATTCCACAGGTCCTATTGTTAGCTCTAACACAATATCTCCCACTGTGTCTTTCCCTCCGCCGTCAAATCCCCGTATACAGATGCTATTTTTATGAATTCTTTCTCTGTCAACTTGCAACTTTTCTAGAGTGGAAAGAGGGCAAATGTTGGCACTAGACCCATTATCGATTAACACCCGAGTCACCACGGAATCTTCACACTTTGCTGTGAGGTAAAGGGCTCTATTATGTTCAGTTCCTTCCAATGGTAACTCATCATCAGAAAATGTCACCCTGTTCACCTCAAAGATCTTGTTTGCAATCCTCTCAAGATGATTCACTGTGATTTTATCTGGCACATGAGCTTCGTTTAGAATCTTCATCAAGGCCCGGCGGTGTTCATCCGAATGGATCAATAAGGACAATAATGAGATCTGTGCCGGGGTTTTCCTCAGTTGTTCCACAATCGAATAGTCCTGGGCCTTCATCTTTT
Organism: Nicotiana attenuata; assembly: GCF_001879085.1. Classification (NCBI taxonomy): domain Eukaryota; kingdom Viridiplantae; phylum Streptophyta; class Magnoliopsida; order Solanales; family Solanaceae; genus Nicotiana; species Nicotiana attenuata. The sequence goes on from NW_017671318.1 coordinate 237,997, forward strand.
TCAGGAACTCTTCAGCTTCTTCTTCAGTAACAGCCTTCTTTATCGGTGCCGGACTGTCTTTAGCTGCTTTAACCCTTCTCAACTCTTCAGGGGCAAAGCACCTCCCTGATCTAGTCAACCCATGAGTTTCACACACTTCTTCTTTAATTTCCTTTCCTTGGTACATCACAGTCACCCTGTCATAATTCCACGGGACAGCTTTCTCACTAACCACAGGCAATTGGGTCACCGGTTTAATGATAACTGGCTCTGCTCGAACGCCTTTTACAACCAACACAGGCTCGACAACTGCTCCTGGTATTGTCACCTTAACAGGCCCTGGTTTTATTATCCTCACTGGTTCACTGACTGTCTGGTCCACTGCGCCCAAGGTTTTCTTATCAACCAATTCCTCGTTTGCTTTATTTTCACTTGCTTTAATCATCATCACAGTTTGCGACGGCTTCTTGTATTCTCCCTTCTGCACTATCTCGATCATGTGAGCCTCATGATGAATTGGTAGTGGATTCTGCGTGATATTGGGAGTCTCTGGAGCCTGCACCTCAATTCTCCGTGTATCAATAAGTTCTTGAATGGCGGTTTTCAGATGCCAACACTTCTCTGTATCATGTCCAGGCGCTCCTGAGCAGTACTCACAGTTTACTGAATGGTCCAGGTTCCTTGGGGGAGGGTTTGGTAATTTGGGCTCGATCGGGTTCAACATGCCCAATTGCCTTAATCTGTGGTACAGGCTAGTATAAGATTCACCCAAAGGAGTAAAAGTCTTCTTCTTCTGCGACCTATCATTCTTATATGCAGGATTGGGTTGGAAACCGGTTCCGGCGATATTTCTGTTGGTTCTTGGGGGTGGGTAAGTGTTTTGGGGAGTGGGTGCGCGCCATTGTGCACGGGTAGGAGGTTGGGGGTATGTCTGGGCATGATGGACGGAGAAATGGGGAGTAGGAGGTGGGTAGTAATGCTGTGGTGGGCCATATGGGGTATGCGGGTAAGCTTGGGGGTGAGGGCGAGGTTGGTAATAATATGGTGACGGACCCCTGGACCAAACTCTTGATTCTACTACTGCCACTTCTTCTTTCTTCTTCTTTCCCAATACTCCTCCGGTGCCGATCAATAAGGACAATAATGATATATGTGCTGGGGTTTTCCTCAGTTGTTCCAAAATCGAATAGTCCTGGGCCTTCATCTTTTTCAGGAACTCTTCAGCTTCTTCTTCAGTAACAGCCCTCTTTGTCGGTACCGGATTGTCTTTAGCTGCTTTAGCCTTTCTCAATTCTTCAGGGGCAAAGCATCTCCCTGATCTAGTCAACCCATGAGTCTCGCACACTTCTTCTTTAATTTCCTTTCCTTGGTACATCACAGTTACCCTGCCATAATTCCACGGGACAACTTTCTTGCTAACCACGGGCAATTGGGTCACCGGTTTGATGATAACTGGCTCTGCTCGAACGCCTTTTACAACCAACACAGGCTCGACAGTTGCTCCTGGTATTGTCACCTTAACAAGCCCTGGTTTTATCACCCTCACTGGTTCACTGACTATCTGGCCCACTGCGGCCAAAGCTTTCTTATCAACCAATTCCTCTTTTGCTTTACTTTCGCTTGCTTTAATCATCATCACAGTCTGTGACGGCTTCTTGTATTCTCCCTTCTGCACTATCTCGATCATGTGAGCCTCATGATGAACAGGTAGCGGATTCTGCGTGATATTGGGAGTCTCCGGAGCCTGCACCTCAATTCTCCGTGTATCAATCAATTCCTGAATGGCAGTTTTCAGATGCCAACACTTCTCTGTATCATGTCCAGGCGCTCCTGAGCAGTACTCACAATTTACTGAATGGTCCAGGTTCCTTGGGGGAGGGTTTGGTAATTTAGGTTCGATCGGGTTCAACATACCCAACTGCCTCAGTCTGTGGTATAGGCTCGTATAAGATTCTCCCAAGGGAGTAAAAGTCTTCTTCTTCTGCGACCTATCATTCTTATATGCAGGATTGGGTTGGAAACTGGTTCCAGCGGCATTTCGGTTGGTTCTTGGGGGTGGGTAAGTGTTTTGGGGAGTGGGTGCGCGCCATTGGGCACGAGTAGGAGGCTGTGGGTATGTCTGGGCATGATGGACAGAGAAATGGGGAGTAGGAGGTGGGTAGTAATGCTGTGGTGGGCCATATGAGGTATGCGGGTAAGCTTGGGGGTGAGGGCGAGGTTGGTGATAATATGGTGCCGGACCCCTGGACCAAACCCTTGATTCCACTACTGCCACTTCTTCTTTCTTCTTCTTGCCCAATACTCCTCCGGTGCCGCTTTGAATGGCCTGCGTGGTTGCTTTGAGTGTTGAGTAGCTCATAATTTTGTTGGACTTGAGACCCTCTTCTACCATGCTTCCCATCTTCACGACCTCATTGAAAGTTTTCCCCTACAGCGGACACCAGATGACCGTAGTAGGTTGGCTCCAAAGCCTGAAGGAAATAATCAACAATCTTACTCTCTTTCATCGGAGGATCAACTCTCGCTGCTTGCTCTCTCCAACGGAAATCGTACTCTCTAAAGCTTTCTCCGGGCTTCTTCTCGATTTTGGTCAGTGACAGACGGTCCGGGACAATTTCGAGATTGTACTGAAAATGACATGCAAAAGCTTGAGCCAGGTCATCCCAGGTATACCACCGAGCATGATCTTGTCTTGTGTACCACTCCAACGCTGTGCCACTTAAGCTTTGACTAAAGTAGGCCATTAATAGCTCATCTTTTCCCCCAGAACCCCTCATCTTGCCGCAGAATCCCTTGAGGTGGGCCACCGAATCACCATGGCCATCATACAAGTCGAACTTGGGTAATTTGAATCCTGCTGGCAACTGGACGTCAGGAAACAAGCACAAGTCTTTGTAAGCCACACTCACTTGACCTCCGAGACCTTACATATTTCTGAAGGACTGCTCTAAACATTTGACCTTTCGTATCATCTCCTCTTGCTCGGGGTTTTTGGGAGGTTTCTCTTCTTCATCTGAGAGATTAAGATGGGAAGCGTAAGAGCATGGTTCTGGGGGTTTGAAGGTGGGTTCGGGTGGGTAATAGTGGTTTTCATGAGTTTGGAACAGAGGTTCACTAGAGGATCTGTGTAATGCGGTGGGTGGAGGAGCCACGAATACTGGAGTAATTGGTGGCGGGGGACATGGAATTTCTTTGGGGGGTGGTGGTGGTGGTGTCTGAGAAGTGGTTCCATAATATTGCTGGTGAGTAGGGAGAGCAGGATATGAGTTCACTGTGGGAGGATCTTGGTGTTGAGCTGGTGGTGGGAGGTAATTGGGATTGGCAGGATAGGCTGGTGGTGGATGTCCCTTCGACCAGGCCTG
>NW_017671318.1:243403-245879 GCF_001879085.1 Nicotiana attenuata
TGTAATATTCTTCTATGCATGTTTTTCCTGGAAACCCGTAACTCAAAAACTGAGGCCGATGGCACAGATGCTCGATCATCCACATTTTTAGCAATATGTTGCACCCCTCAAAGAAAGCTTCCCCGGCCTTGCAAGCTGTAAGAGCACGGAAGATGTCGGCCAATATCATAGGTGCAAGAGTACTTTTGGCTTGAGTAATTAACGTGCTGACGACCCCAGCTATTTTTATGTCAATGTTCCCATCCTTCCTTGGAAATATTAAAAGCCCGAGGAAAGCCACCATAAAGGCGAAACGTCGATGCTCTTCCCACTTCTGGCGGTTTCCTTTGCTACATATCTTACTTTCCGGGTTGTTGAATCCCCCGATATGGCCATATCGATGATATATGAAGCTCAGAGTACAAAAACCGTTTGCCAGATCTGTGTTGTGGACGGTTCTGACTATCTTCAAAGAGTCTAGAAATTTGTGCACGGCTACAACTCTGGGGGCAATCAAGTATTTGTGCCTCAACGGAACCTCATCTTTCCCAATGAAGCCAGCTATTTCCTCTAATGTCGGGGTAAGCTCAAAGTCCGAAAAATGGAACACGTTATGTGCTGGGTCCCAACACGTGACCAATGCTCTGATAATATCTCCCCGAGGCACAATATCTAGCAAACCAGTAAGTCCTTTCAAATGTTTCTTGACTGCAACTTGCCCGTCTCCTCCTAAGTCGTTCCACCACAGACGCAACTCCTAAGGGATTTTATGTACGATTGAAAGAGGTTCATTTTGAGTCGTGCTCATCCTGCACATTTATTAAGGTGATTTAATAACTTATTTGACCTAAAAAAGAAAAGCAAATGACACTATTTTTGTTCAAATTTCCAATTTTAAAACAAACGGCCGGTTTTGCAGTTACGGCCTTTCAGCACTTCGGGGAGAAGATTTTAAGGCTGTGCCTGCTAACCGTTGAAACTGACTTAGGGTGGCTGTTCTTGCAAAAACAGCCTTCCGGCGCCCTTTTGGGGACATTCGGCTTATTTTAAACAAGAATGGCATCACCCGACTTATTTGTGACAAAATTAGAATTTTGGTATTTTTGGCTATTTTTGCAAAGGGGAGGTTGGACCCGATGAGGGTTGCCTACGTATCTCACATCCGGTGAGAATCAAACCAGCGTAGTTCGGGCAAATAAATCTAACTATTTTTGAAAACGCCCCCTAATTTGAAAATAAAACTTTTTTTCTTTTTTTTTTCTTTTTGGTTTTTGTTGGCAAATTCACTTTTCTGAAAGCAAGATTCTTTTTATACTTTCTTTTTTAGTGGCAAATAAAACGAACTAATTTGAAAATAAAACGTTTTTTTTTTGTTTTTCTTTTCCACTGGCAAATAAAACAAACTACTTTTCTTCTTTTTCTTTCATTTTCTCAAAAATCCGGCAGCATTTCGGCACAACTTGACCATTGGTTTTTTTTTCTGGTATAGGTAATTAACTCTCCCCACTGCTACTTCGCTTTTTCTCTCTTTTTTTCAATATTGCCCAGATATTCAAAGCCGGTCAGCATGCGAGTCCAAAACAGATAAATGCACAAGTAGGATGCATCAGGATGGTCCATTACTCCGGGTACACCTGTCCTAGACGGACCCAACCCCTGTGTTGAGTCCCCTAAGTCAAAATGCACGTGATGCAGATAAGCATTCCTACTAGGGATCCGGCATGAAGTCAAGTTCTTCTAGGTTCAAAACCTGGGTATGTGTTCTAGACTGTGTACCCGAGCGGACAACTCGAGTCGAGGAGGGGGCTACGTACCGGGGACCCGCGGGATCGTCCGGCTTAGTAACTTGTCCGGCCTCTTTCTTATTTCAAGGTATGACACTAACAGAATAGGGAGTCTCAACCAGTAAGAACATCCCCGGAGGTGAGAAGAGAAGGGTTTCGGCACAGTTTATATACAGTTCAGATAATATCAAAGCGGTAAAAAGCAACATTTTGCACATTTAGCAGGAAACTTGTAGGAAAATCAGATAAAGCCAAACATAACAATTATCTCAGCTCGAATTCTTAAACCCTGAACCGAAGTTCTGGGTTTGCGTCCCCAGCAGAGTCGCCAGAGCTGTCACACCTCCTTTTTACCTACACCCGTAAAGGGTGTATAGGAGTTTTTCCACTTAAAGGACAATCGGAACGGGATTTATTATTAAAATTCAGAGTCGCCACTTGGGAGATTAATGGTGTCCCAAGTCACCGGTTGAATCCTGAACCGAGGAAGTTATGACTCTGTTAACAGTCCGCGAACCAGAAATCCGAGTAAGGAATTCTGTTAACCCGGGAGAAGGTGTTAGGCATTCCCGGGTTCCGTGGTTCTAGCACGGTCGCTCAACTGTCATATTTGGCTTATTTGTTTGATTTTAGTACATGTTTTAATCTATGTGCTTTTAACTTTGAACCGCTTTTATTATTATTATTTTAAGAGAGTTCGCAACGTCGTGAAA
>NW_017671318.1:248433-256008 GCF_001879085.1 Nicotiana attenuata
GGACTCTACAAGCATTACCCTTCGAAATTGATTTCCAGTTAATATTATATGTCTATTCTGTCAAGAATAGGCTTATAATATTAACTAGAACTCAATCGCCTTTGAAAATTCCCAAAACCCAGGAACCCTAGATTTGAAATTCGACGAGTTCCGGCGGGATTTGAAGGGTTTTGATTAGGGATTAGGGATGAGGGAGGTCAGGGGAGTGTAGGGTATGAATTTGGGCGGATCTGGAAGGGATAGGGTTTTGGCCGAGTTTTTGATTCGATATTTGAGCAATTCCGGCCATGTTCGAGACAAGTGGTTATGGGGGTTGGGTAGAGGAGGTCAAGGCGGTTCTGTGGTGTGAGTTTGGGACCATTTGGCGTAACCGGCGACTTGGCCGGAAAACTTTAACGGGATATTCGACGGGTTCGACGTTGATTCGAGGGAAACCAATGGCAGGGTTGGAAAGAGGATGAGCATGAGAAGCTGGGGTGTAATTTTGGAGTTGATCGTAGCTTCGCCGTCGGCGGCGACAATTTCCGGCCGGCGGCGGACGGCGGAGGGACGGTGGTAGACGGTGGGGTTACGGTGGGCGACGGTGGTGTTACATGGTTAGGGTTTGAGAGACGGTGAGGGTAGGAGGGGGTTCTGAGGGGGGTAGGGGTGGTTCGGACATTTATATATCAAGGGTTGGGGACTTCTGGGCCGTCTGATCAATTAACCTCGACGGTCCAGATTAAAACTTAACCAAACGACGTCGTTTTGGGTGGAGTAGGGGAGACGGACCTGGTTGGGACGTGGGTTTGGGTCTTTCAGGGTTATTTCATTTGGGCTCAGCCAATTTGGCCCAAAGATCAGTCCAATTAAGATCATCTTTTAATTTTTCTTTTCCCCCCTTTTTTTTTCTTTTATCTATTTTTGTATTTTTGTATTTATTTATTTTTTCTGATTTTATAAAATGCTAAAACAAAGCAAAGACCTAATTACACTATTTAACTCCTAAAATTACTTATAACTCTATTTAAAGACAAATGCAATAATTAACAATGCAAAGAACTATTTTCTTGCAATTTTCTTCACATTTTATTCTAAAACTAATTAATACTAAAATTGTGAAATTAAATCCCTAAATGCCAATGCATATTTTTGTATTTTCATATGGATTAAAATGCACAAAAAATGCAACAATTACCAAAGAATGCCACAAAATTCACAAAAATTTATAAAATACTAGAAAAATTGTTTTGTTTGAAATTTTGGGAATTATTGCTTACGGCAAAAATCACGTGCTCACATTGGGTTTGTAGCTCGGTGCCTTAATTGTCAGCAGGTGAAGTATGAGCACCAGAGACCGGGTGGATTGCTTCAGCAGATAGAGATTCTGAAGTGGAAGTGGGAGGGGATCACCATGGACTTCGTAGTTGGGCTCCCACGGACTTCGAGGAAGTTCGATGCCATTTGGGTGATTGTGGATCGGCTGACCAAGTCCGCGTATTTCATTCCTGTGAGTACTACCTATTCTTCCGAGCGGTTGGCGGAGATTTATATCCGGTAGATTGTCCGTCTGCATGGTATTCCGGCTTCTATCATTTCAGATAGAGGTACTCAGTTCACATCGCGGTTCTAGAGGGCCGTACAACATAAGTTAGGTACTCGGGTGGAGTTGAGCATAACATTTCACCCTCAGACGGACGGACAGTCCGAGCGCACTATTCAGATTCTTGAGGATATGCTCCGTGGGTGTGTGATTGAGTTTGGAGGGTCTTGGGATCAGTTCTTGCCACTGGCGGAGTTTGCTTACAACAACAGTTATCAGTCCAGCATTCGGATGGCACCGTATGAGGCCCTATTGTTAGGCGGTGTAGATCTCCGGTGGATTGGTTCGAGCCGGGTAAGGCTAGATTATTGGGCACAGACTTGGTACAGGATGCTTTGGAGAAAGTCAAGGTAATTCAGGATAGACTTCGCACAGCCCAGCCCAAACAGAAGAGTTACACGGACCGGAAGGTTCGTGATGTTTCCTACATGGTTGGAGAGTGGGTTCTGCTTCGGGTTTTGCCTATGAAGGGCGTTATGAGATTTGGGAAGAAAGGTAAGTTAAGTCCGAGGTTTATTGGCCTTTTTGAGATATTGAGGCGTGTTGGAGAGGTTGCTTATGAGCTTGCCTTACCTCCCAGCTTGGCAGGAGTCCATTCGGTATTTCATCTTTCGATGCTCCGGAGGTATCACGGTGATCCGTCGCACGTGTTGGATTTTAGTTTAGTCCAGTTGGACAAGGATCCATCTTATGTTGAGGAGCTAGTGGCGATACAAGACAGGCAGATTCGAAAGATGAGGTCAAAGAACATTGCATCAGTGAAGGTTCGGTGGCAGGGTCAGCCGGTCGAGGAGGCGACTTGGGAGACCGAGGATATGCGCAGCCGTTACCCTCATCTTTTCACTACTTCAGGTATGTCTCTATGCTCGTTCGAGGATGAATGAATGTTTAAGTGTGGGAGGATGTAATGACCCGGCCAGTCGTTTTAAGAATCAACGCCTCGATCCCCTATTAACTTCTTTCCCCGTGTTTGTTTCTGCTATTGTGAGTTGCCGGGAGGTTTCAATTTGAGTTTCGGAGTGTTTTGGGACACTTAGTCCCTAAATGAGAGTTTAAGTTTTAGAATTTGGACTGTAGTCGGAACAGTATGAAGACAGCCTCGGATTGGGATTCTGTTGGTTCTGTTAGCTCCGTTGGGTGATTTTGGGTTTAGGAGCGTGTTCGGATTGTGTTTTGGAGGTCCGTAGCTTATTTAGGCTTGAAATGCCGAAAGTTGAATTTTTGAAGTTTCCGGTTCAATAGTGAGATTTTGATATAGGGGTCGGAATGGAATTCCGGAACTTGGAGTAGGTCCGTTGTGTCATTTGTGACGAGTGTGCAAAATTTCAGGTCATTCGGACGAGGTTTGATAGACTTTTTGATTGAAACGTAATTCGGAAGTTTTTGGAATTCTTATGCTTGAATGCGATAATGATTTGGTGTTTCGACGTTGTTTGAGGTGTTTTGAATATTGGTATAAGTTTGGTTAGTGGCATATGACTTGTTCGTGCTGTTGGTTGAGGTCCCGGGGGCCTCGGGGTAATTTCGGATGGTTGACGGAAAGTTAGGAAATTGAGAGTTGCAGCTGAAGTTTATAGCTGCTGTCATAACCGCATCTGCGGTTGGGAGTCCGCAGGTGTGACTCCCGCAGATGCGGAAGCAAGCCGCAGAAGCGGCCAAGAGGGAGTCAGGCGGAGCCGTAGGAGCGGGCTTAAGGACGCATCTGCGATGGCGCTGGTGTAACGACCCGGCCGGTCGTTTTTAAAATTTATGCCCCGATCTCCTATTAACTGCTTTCCCCGTGTTTGTTTCTGCTATTGTGAGTTGCCGGGAGGAATTATTTGGAATTTCGGAGAGTTTTGGGACACTTAGTCCCTAAATGAGAGCTTAAGCTTTGGAAATTTGACCGTAGTTAGAACAGTGTGAAGACGGCCTCGGAATGGAATTTCGATGGTTCCGTTAGCTCCGTTGGGTGATTTCGGGCTTAGGCGCGTGTTCGGATTGTGTTTTGGAGGTCCGTAGCTAATTTAGGCTTGAAATGCCGAAAATTGAATTTTTAAAGTTTGAGATTCGATAGTGAGATTTTGATCCGAGGGTCGGAATGGAGTTCCGGAAGTTGGAGTAGCTCCGTAGGGTTGAATGTGACGTGTGTGCAAAATTTCAGGTCATTCGGACGAGGTTTGATAGACTTTTTTATCAAAAGCGTAAATTTGAAGTTTTTGAAGTTCTTAGGCTTGAATCCGATGTTAAATTGGTGTTTTGATGTCGTTTTGAGCATTCCAAAGGTTGGAACAAGTTTGAGTGATGTTTTAGGATTGGTTGGCGTGTTTGGTTGAGGTACCGGGGGCCTCGGGTGAGTTTCGGGTGCTTGACGGAAGTTGAATTGGACTTAGGAAGATTTTTGCATTGCTGAACCTGTCATAACAGCACCTGCGTGTGTGGGACCGCAGGTGCGGCGCCGCAGAAGCGGCTATTGGACTGCAGAAGCGAAAATTTGGTCAAGATCCAGGAGCCGTAGGTGCGGAAGGTCTGCCGCAGAAGCGGGAAATGGATTTAAGTGAAATGTCGCAGATGCGACCATGTCCTCGCAGAAGTGGGACCGCATAGCGGATTAGCTGGGCAGAAGCATATAAATTCTTGCCTTCGCGAATTTGAGCTATTTTCACCTCTTTTCAAACGGGAAGAAGCCTTGGGGAGCATTTTCAAGAAAGATTTTCGGAGGAATTCATTGGGGGAAGATCTTTGGTCCGTAAACTCGTTATTGGGATGATTGTTATCATTATAAACATGGAATTTTGAGGGAAAATCAGTGGTAAATTGAGGGTTAGGGCTTGATTAATTAGAGACCTTTGAGTGATGACTTGAGGGACCATTTGAGGTCCGATTTTGGTACTTTTGGTATGCATGAACTCGTGAGAGTAAGAGGTTTCTAAAAACATAAATTTTACCCAATTCCGAGACGTGGGCCCGAGGGGCGTTTTGGTCATTTCACTTAATTTCGCGTATTAGCTTAGAATTTATTTGTAGAATCAGTTACTTAAAGTGTTATTTACATTGTGCAATTGAATTGAATAGATTTGGGCCATTTGGAGTCGAATACTCGTGGCAAGAACGTGGTTTCGGGTTGATTTGGAGCCGGTTCGAGGTAAGTGGCTTGTCTAACCTTGTGTGGGGGAACCTCCCCTTAGGATTTGGTATTATTGATGCTTGAGATGCCCTGTACGTGAGGTGACCAGTGCGTACTTGTGCTAATTGTTGAAAAATCCGGTTTCCATTAAGTACTTAGAATTGTGTTGTCCTTTCCTGTTTATACTACCTGCAAGTTAAGCCTGTTGTTTAGCTTAGGGAAGCATGTCTAATTGATTTTACTGCTTATTTGTTCTACTTCCCTATTTGAATTATGTGCAGCATGCTAGGTTAGAAATACCTACTTTACCTTAGTGTGAAGTTTGATTGAATTGAGTATTCTTCTTGTTGCTGCTGTGTATTTACTTTGGGACTACGGGACGGTATCCCGTGAGATCCCCCTGTATGTTTACTTTGGGACTACGGATTTGTATTCCGGGAGATCCCCCTGCACTTTTACTTTGGAACTACGGGATTGCACCCGGTAGATTTCCCCCAGTATTGAGTATTTATAGTTGGGACTACGGATGTGGTATTCCGGTAGATCCCCGTGCATTTATGAGTTGGACTACGAAACTGCACTCGGGAGATCCACTGGATATTTATATTTGGGGACTACAGGACGGTATCCTGGGAGATCCCCCGGTTGTTATCTCTACGTTGAGCTGTATTTGTTTTTCCGCGATTTCTTTGTTTCTGTTAAAGTTGCTGTTGTTCTCCTATCCTATGTTACCTTTTTACTGTTGTACTTAAGTATACTGTTTTATTCTACACTATTATTATATCTTGTATTATCCTTTAACCTCAGTAGGGCCCTGACCTTCCTCGTCACTACCCGACCGAGGTTAGGCTTGGCACTTACTGAGTACCGCTGTGGTGTACTCATGCCCTTCCTGCGCATGTTTTCACGTGCAGATCCAGGTACCGCGACTCAGACTTACCACGCTTGAGGCGAGGCACTTGTAGATACTCCGAGGTATATCTGCCGCGTCCGCAGACCGAAGAGTCCCTTTCTACTCTTGCTTTAAGTATTAGCCCTTCTGTATTTCCTTTCTTGTTAGATATTCTGGAGTTAGATACTATTTGACATTCAAAAGCTTGTGATCATGAGATTCCGGGTTTTGGGAAATGTTATTAGTTTCGAGAGTTGATATTGTGTATGCCGAGCGGCATTTCAAACACTATTTTATTTTACTATTTCGGTTTTTCAGTTATTTCTTCCACAAATGTTGTTATTTTCCGCATTGTTAGGCTTATCTAGTCGTAGAGACTAGGTGCCGTCACGATGGTTCACGGAGGGCGAACCGGGGTCGTGACAAGTTGGTATCAGAGCTCTAGGTTCATAGGAGTCATGAATCACAAGCCGGTTTATTAGAGTCTCGTGGGATCGGTACGGAGACATCTGTACTTATCTATGAGAGACTATGTAACTGTTAAGAAAGTTTCACTTTGTTTGATTTCCTTGTCGTGCGAGATTTTGATATCATAATTCTAAACTTTTGTCTTCTATTCTCTCACAGATGGTGAGGACACGCGCTACTCGAGATGATCAGGCACCCGCGCCCCCTACTGGAGCCGTCAGAGGCCGGGGCCGGGGCCGGGTAGAGGCCGAGGACGCGCTTGTGGTGCAGCCAGAGCACCCGCGCGAGCTGCCACCCGCAGTACAGCCGGAGTCCAGACACCTGATACGTCCGCTACTACTACTCCAGCACTCCAGGAGACTCTGGCGCAGTTTATGACTATTTACACCACTCTAGCTCAGGCAGGGTTGCTTCCCCTTACTGCAACTACATCCCAGGCCGAGGGAGGAGCACAGACTCCCGCCGCTCACACTCCTGAGCAGCGAGTGCATGTTGATCGGGTCCCAGAGGTTATTCCTATACAGCCGGTAGTCCCAGCTCAGCCCGAGGAGAGGGCAGTAGTTTAAGAGGAGGAACACAAGAGGCTTGAGAGGTTCAAGAAGTATCAGCCTCCTACATTTAGCGGGCTGACCTCAGATGATGCCCTTGGATTTCTTGAGGAGTGTTACCGTCTCCTCCGTACTATCGGCATATCAGGATCGAGCGGGGTTTCCTTTACTACGTTCCAGCTTCGAGGAGCCGCCTATCAGTGGTGGCGTGCTTATGAGTTAGACAGTCCGGGTGAGGCAGCTTCCCTGACTTGGGCTCAGTTTTCAGATATGTTCATGAGAGAGTACCTCCACAGACTTCTCAGCTGCAGCAGGCCCCGCAGAGTTCTCAGGCTATGATCCCAGCACCAGTTGCTACCCAACCTGCCCAGCCAGCTAGAGGTGGAGGTCGAGGAGGCAGAGGTCGCCCTCGAGAGGGAGGCCAGGCCAGATATTATGCCCTTCCTGTCCGTACTGAGGTTGTCGCCTCCGATTCCGTCATCACATGTACTATTTTGGTCTGTCACGGAGATGCATCGGTTCTATTCGATCCAGGCTCCACTTATTCTTATGTGTCTTCTTAATTTGCTCTGCATTTGGGTGTATCTCGGGATTCTTTGAGTTCCCTTGTTTATGTTTCTACTCCTGTGGGAGATTCTCTTGTTGTGGACCACGTTTATCGGTCGTGTTTGATTGTTCTTAGTGGTTTTGAGACCAGAGCCAATTTGTTATTGCTTAGCATGGTAGACTTTGATGTTATTCTTGGCATGGGCTGGTTGTCGCCCCATTATGCTATTCTTGCTTGTCACGCCAAAATCGTGACGCTGGTTATACCAGGTGTACCGTGTGTTGAGTGGAGGGGTACCTTAGATCATACTTCCAGTAGAGTTATTTCATTCCTTATGGCTCAGTGTATGGTTGAGAAGGGGTGTGACGCGTATCTAGCTTATGTGAGAGATGTCAGCATTGATACCCCTACAGTTGATTCAGTCCCAGTAGT
>NW_017671318.1:257477-274847 GCF_001879085.1 Nicotiana attenuata
TGGAGTTGAGCACAGCATTTCACCCTCAGACGGACGGACAGTCCGAGCGCACTATTCAGATTCTTGAGGATATGCTCCGTGCGTGTGTGATTGAGTTTGGAGGGTCTTGGGATCAGTTCTTTCCATTGGCGGAGTTTGCCTACAACAACAGCTATCAGTCCAGCATTCAGATGGCGTTATGTGAGGCTTTATATGGTAGGCGGTGTAGATCCCCGGTGGGTTGGTTTGGGCCGGGTGAGGCTAGATTATTGGGCACAGACCTGGTTCAGGATGCTTTGGAGAAGGTCAAGGTGATTCAGGACAGACTCCGTACAGCCCAGTCCAGATAGAAGAGTTATGGGGACCGGAGGGTTTGTGATGTTTCCTACATAGTTGGAGAGCGGGTTCCGCATCGGGTTTCACCTATGAAGGGAGTTATGAGATTTGGGAAGAAAGGGAAGCTGAGTCCGAGGTTTATTGGCCCTTTTGAGATATTGAGGCGTGTTGGGGAGGTCGCCTATGAGCTTGCCTTACCTCCCAGCCTAGCAGGTGTTCACCCGGTATTTCATGTTTCGATGCTCCGGAGGTATCACGGTGACCCATCGCACGTGTTGGATTTCAGTTCAGTCTAGTTGGACAAGGATCTATCTTATGTTGAGGAGCCAGTGGCGATATTGGACAGGCAGATTCGGAAGCTGAGGTCAAAGAACATTGCATCTGTGAAGGTTCAGTGGCGGGGTCAGCCGGTCAAGGAGGCTACCTGGGAGACCGAGCAGGATATGCGCAGCCGTTACCCTCATCTTTTCACTACTTCAGGTATGTCTTTGTGCTCGTTCGAGGACGAACGAATGTTTAAGTGTGGGAGGATGTAACGACCCGGCCGGTCGTTTTTAGAATTTATGCCCCGATCCCCTATTAACTGCTTTCCCCGTGTTTGTTTCTGCTATTGTGAGTTGCCGGGAGGAATTATTTGGAATTTCGGAGAGTTTTGGGACACTCAGTCCCTAAATGAGAGCTTAAGCTTTGGAAATTTAACCGTAGTCGAAACAGTGAGAAGACGGCCTCGGGTTGGAATTTCGATGGTTCTGTTAGCTCTGTTGGGTGATTTCGGGCTTAGGAGTGTGCTCGTATTGTGTGTTGGAGGTCCGTAGCTAATTTAGGCTTGAAATATCGAAAGTTGAATTTTTGAAGTTTCCGAATCGATAGTGAGATTTTGATCCAAGGGTCGGAATGGAATTCCGGAAGTTGGAGTAGCTCCGTAGGGTTGAATGTGACGTGTGTGCAAAATTTCAGGTCATTCGAACTAGGTTTGATAGAATTTTTGATCGAAAGCGTAAATTTGGAGTTTTTGAAGTTCTTAGGCTTGAATCCGATGTTAAATTGGTGTCTTGATGTTGTTTTGAGCGTTCCGAAGGTTGGAACAAGTTTGAATAATGTTTTAGGATTGGTTGGCGTGTTTGGCTGAGGTCCCGGGGGCCTCGGGTGAGTTTCGGGTGCTTGACGGAAGTTGAATTGGACTTAGGGAGATGTTTGCATTGCTGAACCTGTCATAACCGCACCTGCGTGTGCGGGACCGCAGGTGCGGCGCCGCAGAAGCGGCTATTGGACCGCAGAAGCAAAAATTTGGTCCAGCTCCAGAAGCCGCAGGTGCGGAAGGTCTGCCGCAGAAGCGGGAAATGGATTTAAGTGAAATGTCGCAGATGCGACCATGTCCTCGCAGAAGCGGGACCGCAGATGCGGTCCCAGAGCCGCAGAAGCGGATTAGCTGGGCGGAAACATATAAATTCTTGCCTTCGCGAATTTGAGCTATTTTCACCTCTTTTCAAATGGGAAGAAGCCTTGGGGAGCATTTTCAAGAGAGATTTTTGGAGGAATTCATTGGGGTAAGATCTTTCGTCCCTAAACTCGTTATTGGGGTGATTTTTATCATTATAAACATGAAATTTGAGGGAAAATCAGTGGTAAATTGAGGGTTAGGGCTTGATTAATTAGAGACCTTAGAGTGATGATTTGAGGGAGCATTTGAGGTCCGATTTTGGTACTTTTGGTATGCATGAACTCGTGAGAGTGCGAGGTTTCTGAAAATATAAATTTTACCCGATTCCGAGACATGGGCCCGAGGGGCGTTTGGTCATTTCACCTAATTTCGCGTATTAGCTTAGAATTTATTTGTAGAATTAGTTACTTGAAGTGTTATTTACATTATGCAATTGAATTGAATATATTTGGGCCATTTGGAGTCGAATACTCGTGGCAAGAACGTGGTTTCAGGTTGATTTGGAGCCGGTTCGAGGTAAGTGGCTTGTCTAACCTTGTGTGGGGGAACCTCCCCTTAGGATTTGGTATTATTGATGCTTGAAATACCCTGTACGTTAGGTGACGAGTGCGTACTTGTGCTAATTGTTGAAAAATCCAGTTTCCATTAAGTACTTAGAATTGTATTGTCCTTTCCTGTTTATACTACCTGCAAGTTAAGCATGTTGTTTAGCTTAGGGAAGCATGTCTAATTGATTTTACTGCTTATTTGTTCTACTGCCCTATTTGAATTATGTGTAGTATGCTAGGTTAGAAATACCTGCTTTACCTTGGTGTGAAGTTTGATTAAATTGAGCATTCTTCTTGTTGCTGCTGTGTATTTACTTTGTGACTACGGGACGGTATCCCGGGAGATCCCCCTGTATGTTTACTTTGGGACTACGGATTTGTATTCCGGGAGATCCCCCAGCACTTTTACATTGGAACTACGTGATTGCACCCGGTAGATTTCCCCCCAGTATTGAGTATTTATATTTGGGACTACGGATGTGGCATTCCGGTAGATCCCCGCGCATTTATGAGTTGGACTACGGGACTGCACCCAGGAGATCCACTGGATATTTATATTTGGGGACTACATGACGGTATTCTGGGAGATCCCCCGGTTGTTATCTCTGCCTTGATCTGTATTTGTTTTTCCGTGATTTCTTTGTTTCTGTTAAA
The DNA here is from genome assembly GCF_001879085.1 of Nicotiana attenuata. Classification (NCBI taxonomy): domain Eukaryota; kingdom Viridiplantae; phylum Streptophyta; class Magnoliopsida; order Solanales; family Solanaceae; genus Nicotiana; species Nicotiana attenuata. Next base: position 260,436 of record NW_017671318.1, read on the forward strand.
GTTGTTGTTGTTCTCCTATCCTGTGTTACCTTTTTACTGTTGCACTTAAGTATACTGTTTTATTCTACACTGTTATTATCTTGTATTATCCTTTAACCTCAGTAGCGCCCTGACCTTCCTCGTCACTACCCGACCGAGGTTAGGCTTGGCACTTACTGAGTACCGCTGTGGTGTACTCATGCCCTTCCTGCGGATGTTTTTCATGTGCAGATCCAGGTACTGCGACTCAGACTTACCACGCTTGAGGCGAGGCGCTTGTAGATACACCGAGGTATATCTGCCGCGTCCGCAGACCGAAGAGTCCCTTTCTACTCTTGCTTTAAGTATTAGCCCTTCTGTATTTCCTTTCTTGTTAGATATTCTGGAAGTTAGATACTATTAGACATTCAAAAGCTTGTAATCATGAGATTCCGGATTTTGGGAAATGGTATTAGTTTCGAGAGTTGATATTGTGTATGCCGAGCGGCATTTCAACACTATTTTATTTTACTATTTCGGGTTTTTAGTTATTTCTTCCGCAAATGTTGTTATTTTCCGCATTGTTAGGCTTACCTACTCGTAGAGACTAGGTGCCGTCACGATGGTTCACGGAGGGCGAAACGGGGTCGTGATAGCAGGTGCGATAGTGTGACCGCAGGTGCGGTCCAGACCGTTACGTGAAAATCCGCAGGTGAGGTAGTTTTGGCCGCAGAAGCGTTAATTGGACCGCAGATGCGGTTTTGCTGGGTCAGAACATATATATTTCGCCCTTTGCGAATTTTAGCTATTTTTTACCTCTTTTCAAATGGGAAGAAGCTTTGGGTAGCATTTTCAAGGGGGATTTTCAGAGGGATTCATTGAGGTAAGGTCTTTGGTTCCAAGAACTCGTTCCTATGGTGTTATTTCATTGATTAGGCTTGAAATTTATGGAAATTGTGGATAAATATTGAAGAAACTACGGCTTGGTTAATTGGAGAGTTTGAGTGGCGATTTGAGGGACCATTTGAGGTCCGATTTTGGTACTCTTGGTATGGCTGAACTCGTGAGAGTGTGAGGATTCCGAATTTGCAAATTTTACCCGATTCCGAGATGTGGTCCCGGAGGGCATTTTGGTTATTTTACCTAATTTCGCGTATTAGCTTAGAATTTATTTGTAGAATCAGTTACTTGAAGCGTTATTTATATAATGCAATTGAATTGAATAATTTGGGCCATTTGGAGTCGAGTACTCGTGGCAAGAGCGTGGTTTCGGGTTGATTTTGAGCCGGTTCGAGGTAAGTGGCTTGCCTAACCTTGTGTGGGGGAACTCCCCTTAGGATTTGGTTTGTTGATAATTGAAATACCTTGTACGTGAGGTGACGAGTGCGTACTTGTGCTAATTGTTGAAACTCCATTTTCTTTAAGTAACTATAAAAGTGTGATTTCCTTTTTCCTGTTCATACCGTGTGTAATTTAAGCCTGTTATTAGCCTAGGGAAGCATGTTTAGTTGACTTAATTGCCTTACTTGCTCAAATTGCCTTATTTGGATTATGTGCAGCATGCTAGGCTAGAAATACCTGTTTTACTTTGGTATGGAAATTTGAATTGAGTTGAGTCTTCCTTTGTGTTGCTGCTGTATGTTTACTTTGGGAGTACGGATTTGTATTCCAGGAGATCCCCCTGCGCTTTTATATTGGAAGTACGGGTCTGCACCTGGTAGATTCCCCCAGTACTGAGTATTTATGTTTGGAACTATGGATGTGGTATTCCGGGAGATCCCCTGCGCATTATGAGGTTGACTACGGGACGACACCCGGGAGATCCACTGGATATTTATATTTTGGGAATACAGGACGGTATCCTGGGAGATCCCCGGTTGTTATCTCTGCGTTGAGCTGTATTTATTTTCGTGATTATTTTATCTCTGTTAAAGTTGCTGTTGTTCTTCTATCCTGTGTTACTTCTTACTGTTGCACTTAATTATACTGTCTTATTCTACGCTGTTATATCTTGTATTTCCTTTAACCTCAGTAGGGCCCTGACCTTCCTCGTTACTACCCGACCAGGTTAGGCTTGGCACTTACTGAGTACCGTTGTGGTGTACTCATGCCCTTCCTGCGCATGCTTTTCATGTGCAGATCCAGGTACTTCTACTCAGTCTTATCACGCTTGAGGCGAGGCGCTTTGTCGAGACTCCGAGGTATATCTTCCACGTTCGCAGACCGAAGACTCCCTTTCTATTCTCAATGCTAGTATAGCCTTTTCTGTATTTCCCTTGTTGGTAGATATTTCTGGAGTTAGAGCTTATTATGTGATCTTTTAGCTTGTGATTCATAGGGTTCCGGATTTTGGGAGTGTTAGATTGAGATTCTTGTACAGTTATATGCCAAGCGGCATCTTATACATTGTTTAACTTTGTTATCTCGGTTTTTAATTACTTTCTTTCCGCAATTGTTTCTTTTCCGCATTTGTTAGGCTTACCTAGTCGTAGAGACTAGGTGCCGTCACGATAGTTCACGGAAGGCGAACTGGGGTCGTGACAATCTGGTTAGGCATTTTTTATTATTATGCATTTTCTATTATTTGTAAGTTTTTTATTTAATTAAGTTAAATTAATCATTTAGGTAAATAAAAGAAGGATATTTGATAAAAAAAATTAATTATATATATATATATATATATATATATATATATATATATTATAACCATAATAAAATGTCTACTCTACATTTATAACAAAAAATTCACATAGAATAGTAACAAATAAAAAAGATAAAAAGCGAGTTAAGATAGTTAGAACCCGGTTTTATTACTTTTTTCTTGAACAAGGGCTTTGAGATTTTACAGATGTTACTCCATATGGGTCAATTGAAAATCGGCAGATCAATGGAGGAGACAAATATAAGGTGAATGGTCACAGGTTAAAATTGTATTTTGGAGGACATTTGGAGAAACAACCATCGGTAACCTTGATAGCCTAATACATTCCGCTGTTAATAAGTCGAGATGACGATATTAAACTCGAAACTACAATTTCCTTACCCGTAGCCTTTGAGGGTGAAGCAATGGAACCTCATAAGCCCAATATAATTTGTATGAATAAATGCTTAACCAATTGATCTGGTTAATATCCAGATTATTGTACAATCGGGACATCCCATGAAGGCCTCTACAAAAAGAGAGCCATCTATACAGGAGTAATTCCATGATGGTCGGTATGCCTAAGTTACCGGTTGGTTAACCATCTAATTGTGTAAATTAATTATTGGCTCAGGTAAATTTTCTGGTTTATATCGAAACCCGGACCCCATGACTGATAAGGTCTAAAATCTATTCCATTCTATTACACATAGAATATGTGTAGTCACAGTTTCTTTCAAACTTTCTTCTGTGACTGTAAATTTGAAAGCTAAAAAGATTCTTTTTAAAAAAAGTAGTTTAGTACTTTATGTATTTATAAATAAAATAAACAATAAATAAAAATAAAAAATATATATTTTCTATAATATATAATAAATTTTTTCTTCTTAATGATTGTGTCAATGTAGGTTTTTAGTTAGTAAAATAAATTGTACCCAAATATTAAATCTTTTTTCTCATTATCATATCAGTTCCATGCCTATGACTTTAATTTATGAAAGCAAAACTAGCGTCTCCAACTCGCAGATCAAAGGAATTGAGAAAAGTTATTATCACAAGAAGGTAGACTCAATACTTTTTCTAGAACTTGCTCTAAATGTTCTTCGAGGCGAAATAATGGATGACACTGATTCTTTGTAACGACCTGGCCGATTGTTTTAATAATTAATGCCCCGATCCCCTATTAACTGTGTTCCCCGCATTTATTTCTGCTATTGAGAGTTGTCGGGAGGATTCGTTTTGAGTTTTGGAGTATTTTGGGACACTTAGTCCCTAAATGAGAGCTTAAGCTTTAGAATTTGGACCGTAGTCGGAGCAGTGTGAAGACGGCCTCAGAATGGAATTCTGTCAATTCCATTGGCTTCGTTGGGCGATTTTAGGCTTAGGGGCGTGTTCGGACTGTGTTTTGGTGGTCCGTAGCTTAATTAGGCTTGAAATGCCGAAAGTCGAATTTTTGAAGTTCCGGTTCGATGGTGAGATTTTGATATCAGGGTCGGAATGGAATTTCGAAAGTTGGAGTAGGTCCGTTGTGTAATTTGGGATGTGTGTGCAAAATTTCAGGTCATTCGGACGAGGTTTGATAGACTTTTTGATCGAATGCGGAATTCGGAAGTTTTGGAATCCTTAGGCTTGAATCCGAGGGTGTTTTGATGATTCGATGTTGTTTTGAGTGTTCCGAAGATTGGTACAAGTTTGAATAGTGGTATATGACTTGTTCGTACTTTTGGTTGAGGTCCCGGGGGCCTCGGGATGATTCCGGATGGTTGACGGGAAGTTGGGAGTTAGAGTGTGCAGCTGAAGCTGCTGAATTCCTGTCATAACCGCACTTGCGGTTTGGGGACCGCAGGTGCGTAACCGCAGAAGTGTGTGGTCAGCCGCAGACGCGGCCAGATGAGGGAAAGTCAGAAGTCGCAGGTGGGGGTGATTTATCGCACCTGCAGGACCGCAGTGCAGGTAGATGGGCATAGGTGCGGTCCCAGTGCATTAAGTGAAAATCGCATATGCGGTTGGTTAGACCGCAGAAGTGGTACCGCAGAAGCGGGAAAAGGGCCGCAGGTGCGGAAACCCTGGGCCAGAACCTATATAAGGGTTCCTTCACGATTTTCAGCTCTATTTCACCATTTTTATCTGGGATTGAAGATTTTTGTAAAATTTCTGAGAGAGAATTCAAGGGAGCTTCGAGGAGGTAAGATTTGTGGAACCAAAACTCGTTTATATGGTGTTATTTCACTGATTTGACAAGGAATTTATGGGAAATGGTGATTAAAATTGGGGGTTTAGGGTTTGAAATTGGAGACTTTGATTTAGGGATTCGAGGGGTTGTTTGTGGTCGGATTTTGATGTATTTGGTATGCATGAACTCGTGTGAGCGTAAGAATTCTAGTTTTGTGAATTTTATCCGATTCCGAGACGTGGGCCCGGGGGACTTTTTGGGCGATTTTCTTAATTTCTCGTGCTAGCTTCGAATTTATTAGTTGAATTAGCTACTTGAAGTTATATTTACATTATGCAATTAATTTGAATAGATTTGGGCCATTTGGAATCGTGTACTCGTGGCAAGAACGTGATTTCGAGTTGATTGAGCTGGTTCAAGGTAAGTGGCTTGCCTAACCTTGTGTGGGGGAACTCCCCTTAGGATTTGGTATTGTTGATGTATGAATGTCGTGTACGTGAGGTGACGAGTGTGTACATGTGCTAATTGTTGAAAAATCCCGTTTTCATTAAGTAGCTATAATTATGTTTTCTTCCTTGTTGTACACTACTTGCAATTAAAGCCTACTGTCTAGTTTAGGGAAGCATGCCTAAGTGACTTAATTGTTCTAATTGCTTAAACTGTTTACCTGAATTTTGTGCAGCACGTTAGGATAGAGATATCTGTGTTTCCTTGGTACGATATTGGATAAAATTGAATATTCTTTGTGATACTGTTGTGTGTTTACTTTGGGACTACGGGCGATATCTCGGGAGATCCCCCTTGCTTGTTTATTTGGGACTACGGATTGGTATTCCGTGAGATCCCCCTGTACATTTATATTGGGACTACGGGACTGCACACGTAGATTTTCCCCTGTACTGGATATTTACAAATGGGACTACGGATTGGCATTCCGAGAGATCCCCTGCGCATTATGAACTGGACTACGGGACGATATCCTGGGAGATCCTTTGTGTATTTACATTTGGGACTACAGGACGATATCCTGGAAGATCCCCTGTTGCCATCTCGGTGTGGAGTTACATTCTTTCTGTGATTTTTCCTTCCGTTATAGTTGTTATTATCTTTATGTTTCCTGTCTCATTTCATATTGCTTATTCTTATGCCGTATATATGTATATAACCAGTAGAGCCCTGACCTTTCCTCGTCACTACTCGACCGAGGTTAGGCTTGGCACTTACTGGGTACCACCGTGGTGTACTCATGCCCTTTCCTGCACATATTTTTTGTGTGCAGCTCCAGGTTCTTCGGCTCAGCCATACCATCAGTGAGGCAAGGTGATCTTTAGAGACTTCGAGGTATATCTTCTGCGTCAGTAGACCGAGGAGTCCCTCTCCATTCCCTCTTTTAGTTATAGATCTTCTATATTTTCTTTTGACTAGACATTCTGGAGTTAGAGCACTATGTAGTATTCTCAACTTGTGATTTCATGAGATTCCTGGTTTTGGGAGTTGATTCAGTATTTGAGAGTATGTATTGGTGTATGCCGAGCGGCATCTTATACGTTTTATTATTATTTATCCTCAGTTTTTATTTGTTTCATATTTTGTTTCTTTTCCGCAAATTGTTAGGCTTACCTAGTCATAGAGACTAGGTGCCGTTACTACAATTTACGGAGGGCGAACTTGGGTTGTGACATTCTTGAAAGATGAAATTAGGCTTTCTTTGATACACCTTTTAGCCTCTTTTAGTTTATTCTCTCCAAGAAAAGAAAAAAAAGTTTTTACCTCTTAGAACCTATCTTTGAGCCTTTATCCTAGTTTTTTTAAAAATACCATGGTCTATAACCTCCCCCCCGAACCCCCTAAATAAAAAAAAAAAGATGTATATTACTATTATAGTTATTACTTCTTCCAGCCATGATAAGTATTGTTTGTTGAAAAAAGAGAAGAAAGATTGTGCAAGGCACGAAACAGAAAAGAAAAAAGAAAAAAAAAAGAGATATAATATATAAATGTGTGTATATTCTTATATATCTTTATAAAAAAGAAAAAAATGCAAAAATATTGGGGAAAAAATGGAATAATTAGTATCAAGGAATATTTGCTCCAAGTGAAAGAAGAAAAGTCACTACAAAAATATCTTTATCCTACCAGCCTGAAGCCTGACATTATAAGCCAAGAAAAGTCCTAAATAGATTTCAAAAATCAGTGTTGAATCTATATTAGTGGATATTAACATGAAGAGAAAGCCTATGGAAGAAGAATTGTGATATTCAAGACGTGTGATAATAAAGTTATCAATTCCGAAAGATTAAAGAGAAAAAGAATGTAAATTTTGTTCGTTTCAAAAATGAAATCAGAAGCAAGGTAAAAGACTTGGTGAAGCTTAAAAGATTAATCATTTGGCATGATGGAGGATGTTATTTTGAATAAATTTTCTATCCTACAAAGACAAGTTTTGAAGAAAATGTTACAAATTTTTTTTATCATTAGAAATATTTTTTTTCCTCGAGGACGGGCAAAGATTCAAGTTTGGGGGAATTTGATGGATATAATTTATTCATATATTTTAATATGTTAAATATTAAAGATTTTAAATAAAATATAAATAAATATATCATGTTCTCCCATATTTTCTAACATACTTCGCAAGAGGAAGAGCATATGAAAATTGAAGAAAAGAAGCAAAAAAGTGAGAGCAGCCAACTGGGAATGAAGAAGAAAATGGACTATATCACCGTAGTTGCGATGATGGCAATTGAAAATAATGAAATAAATACATAGTTGCAACTAGAGAACTATAGTTGAAACTATAGTCTTTCAACTCAATTGGCAAAACCATAGTTGTACCAACAATTTCCATAGTTGCACCTACAATTTCCATAGTTGCAACTATGGAGAACCTTAGGCGAAACAAAATCTATAGTGTGATTTTGGATAGAAGACATTGAGTCTAGTTGGGAGAAACCACTCTTTGGTCTCTCTTTTTTCTTTAGTATTTTCTACTAGTTGTCTTAATTTTAGAATAATAATCTTTCTTCATAAGTTCTTTGTTCCTAAATTAGTTTTTCTTACTTCGTAATGGAGTAACTTCTTTTGTTGGGATAGTTGATGAAGCCTGATATATATATATATATATATATATATATATATATATATACAATACTATCTTAGTTTAATACATCCTTGGCTTGAAACTTTCTTTTTATACTTTGTACTGTGCCGTAATAATAGTTTTAATTAATCATTATTATAACTTCTACGTATTTTATCTCTAAGTTATTCTTATATGATTTTGTAATTGTAACGACTCGACCGGTCATTTTGAGCTCTAGCGCGTTGTTCAGCGGTTTGAGGCCCTGAATAGCTTCACTTCAGGTATTATGACTTGCATGCGTGGTCGGAATTGAATTTCGGGAAGTTCGGAGTTGATTCGAAAGAAAATTCTCATTTCGGAAGCTTTAAGTTGGAAGAACTAACTAAAGTGTGATTGTTGAGTAAATGACCTCGGAATCGGGATTTGAAGGTTCTAACAAGTTTGTATTATGATTTTGGACTTGGGCGTATGTTCGGATCGGGTTATGGATGACTCGGGAGCGTTTCGGCGCCTATTATGGAAGTTGGAATTTTGGAAGAATTTCATAAATTTGGGTTGAGAGGTTTTTCAATGTTATCGATGTCCGTTTGGGATTCCGAGTCTGGGAATAGCTCCGGACGGTGATTCTGGTATTGGGAGCGCGTCCGGAAGTGGATTTGGAGGTCCGTACGTCATTTCGGGGTCATTTGGCAAAAGTTATAAATTTGAAGGTTATTGAAAAGTTTGACCGGGAGTGGCTTTTTGATATCGGGGTCGGATTTCGATTCTGAAAGTTAGAGTAGGTCCGTATGTTGAATGTGACTTGTGTGCAAAATTTGATGTCAATCGGACGTAATTTGATAGGTTTCGGTATCAAATGTAGAAATTGGAATTTCTTGTTTTCATTAGACTCGAACTGGGGTGTGATTCGTGTTTTTAGCGTCGTTTGATGTGATTTGAGGCCTCGACTAAGTCTGTGATATGGTTTGAGACTTGTTGGTATGTTCGGACGGGGTCCCGAGGGGCTCGGGTGAGTTTCGCGGTGGTTTCAGACCATTTGTAGGCCATTTTTAGCTGCTGATTTTTGGCTACAGCAGTGTGCTACGCGATCGCGGGGAATTGGTCAAGATAGCGAAGAGTAAATTGGGAGAAATTGGCCAGCGATTCGCGATCACAGAAGGCCTTTCGCGATCGCGTAGATGAAAGTTTCTGCTGCACTAACCCGACTTTGGAAGCTTGTATCTTGCAATCTATAAGGAATTTGGAGATGATCCAAAAATTGTATGTTGTAGTCTTTGTATCTAGTTTTCTGAAAATCAAACCATTTGGCATTTGGAGTTGTGTACAAAAAGTTATGAGTGGTACACTACAGCCTATCCGGGAAGAGTTTGGAAATCGCGAAGAAGCAATTTGTGTTGCACAAGGCTGATTTTGGAAGCTTATATATCGTAATCTATAAGAAACTGGGAGATGAGCAAAGCATGAAAGTTGTTTTTCTTGGAGTCTAGGTTTCAAAAAGTTAAACCATTTGCAATTTGGAGTTTTATACAAAAAGTTATGACCATTATACTAGAGGTTGTCTGGAAGAGCTGGGCATTTATTCATCACGCTCGCGAAGCGTTTTCCGCAATCGCGAAGGGAAAATTTTGGGCTGAGAAATGTTGTGCTTCGCGATCGCAAAGCATTTCTGCAATCGCGAAGAGTAAATACCTTGGCAGAAGCTTTATTTCGAGGTTTCGGCCATTTTTAACATATTTGGAGCTATGGAGCTCGGATTGAAGCGATTTTTTACGCGATTTTCACCATATGAATTGGGGTAAGTGTTCTATATCTGAAAGTGATTATACTTCATGATTCTATGGTTATATTTATCATTTATTTCGGATTTAAATGGAAGAAATTAATATTTTTGCAAAACTTTTCAAGAACGAAAATTCAAGATTTGGAGGTCAAGTTGTTATCGGAATTTGATAAAATTGGTATGGTTGAACTCGTATCGGAATGGGTTGTCAGATTTTGTGAGTTTCATCGGGTTCCGGGACGTGGGTTCCACTGCCAACTTTTCGAGCAGAGTTGAGAATTTTTATAAATTGTTAAATTTCAAGGATTAGAATATATTTTAATTAATTTGCACGTTGTTTGACTAGTTTCGGATTGAACGGCACCAAGTTGGGGATTTAGAGCGAAATTGTGAAAGGAAAGTGAGCTTTAAGACGAGGTAACTCATTTCTAACCTTGTAAGAGGGAATTTACCCCATAGGTGAAATAATTCAATATGTGCTTCTATTTGTGGGGGTTACGTACGCACGAGGTGACGAGAGTCTGTGCGTAGCTACTATTATGCTTAAGTCCGGCTAGACTAGGACCCAAAAACATGCTATACTTGCGATATTTGTAACCTTATTATTCAATTTAAATTTCTTAAATCATATCGAACTTGGTAAATGAATTTCTAAAAGGTTAAACTTCATTTTCTTGACCGTTAATTGCCGTTTCCTTTGATAATTGCTCCTTAATGAATTCTTGATTGACTGTTTCAATGTATTTTCCTTCAGTGGAATGGGCTGAACGCCTGGGCAGATTAAATAGATGCATCTATGGTTCGCGTCGTTCGACCCTCCGGTAGTGCATAGTTTAAATATTATGTTGGATCGGACCGTACGATCTCGGCATGATTTGCGCATGACTTAATTGATTGCTTGGGAATTTTTTATAATTGATGTGGCCTCATTGGCCTGAGATATAAATTGTTAAATATAAAAATAAAATTGGAAATCCCCTATTAATAAAAGAATCACTCAATTTGGAGCTTACAGTCGTTTTACAAAAATCCATGGCTAATCATATTATTGGTTGCCTTAGTAAGTGTCGGAGTCGACCTCTAGTCTACTTCTTCGAGATTAGATTGGATATTTACTGGGTACGCATTGTTTTCATGCTCATACTACACATTTCCTGTACATTTTGTTGTATAGGAATATACACATGTAGTGGCCTCGTGGGCGCAGTAACGTGGTTGATGCGTGAACTTAGGTGAGCTGCATCTTATGTACGATCCCCCGCCATCAGAGTCTCTTTCAGAGTATTTATATTTTTCTATCCTGTCCAATATGTAACGACCCGACCGGTTGTTTTGCATTTTTTGAACCCCGTTCCCTTAAATAAGACTTCCCGCACTTGCTTTAGCTAATTTATGACTTGCGGGGATGGGTGGTTCGTAATTTAGAAGAGTTTTGAGCAAGAATAAGTCTAGTTGCTTCTTTAAGTTTCTTTAAAAAGGCCAAGTTTGACTTCGGTCAATATTTTGGGGAAACGGACCCGGAATCATGATTTGACAATTTTTGAGGGTCCGTGGGAAAATATGGGACCTGGGCGTATGCCCGAAATCGAATTCCAAGGTCCCTAGCCCGAGTAATGAATTTTTAGGTGAAATTGTTAAGTTAAAGTTTCAAAGGTTTAAATAAAATAAGAAATCATTGTTTTCCTAGGTATCGGGTTCGGATTTCGATTCCGAAACTTAGTACAAGTCCGAAATATCAGTTAAGACTTACCTGTAAAATTTGGTGTCAATCCGAGTAGTTTAAGGGCGTTTTGACCCGTTGGAGGAGAATTAAGAACTTGAAGTTCAATGATTTGATTCATTTGGTTTCGGGGTTGATTCCTCGATTTAGCGTTGTTTTGAGTGTTTCGAGGGTTCGAGTAGGTCCGCCTCGTGATTTCAGACTTGTCGGTATGTTCGGACGGGGCAGGGGAGCCCCGAGCATCAAACGAGCGAGGCTCGAGTGAAGTTAGAATTTGAAAAATGACTGAAGCTTGCTGCTTCTGTCATAACCGCATCTGCGGTTCTTGGACCGCAGAAGCGGGACCGCAGATGCGGTCATTAGATCGCAGAAGCGGAGAAGGGGCAGGCCAGGGGAAACCGCAAAGCGGCCCAGGGTCCGCAGAAGCGGTTCCGCCTATGCGGCCCCCAGGCCGCAAAAGCAGTCGAGCCCCAAATCCCAAAAGCCGCAGAAGCGGCCAAATTTCGCAGAAGCGGAAATACTTCCGCAGATGCGAAAATAACTGGGGGCAGAAGGGTTCATTTAATACGAACTCAAACTCATTTCTCTCATTTTTTCACTCTACACTTAGGTGATTTGGGTTCTTCCAGAGAGGTTTCCACATAACTTGGTAAGGTAAGTAATTTCCCTTCATCCTTAGCTTAAATACATGTATATTAGGTAGATTAAACACCAAAAATTTAGTAAAAATCAAGAATTTGAGCTAGACCTAGGGTTTTAATAAAACTAAGAATTTATCATAAAAATTTGCCATGTAATGAACTAGAAATCGTATATTTGTGATCCTTAGGTGATAGAGAACAACTTCCTTAGAAAAATCTCGGAATCCGGGCACGTGGGCCCGGGGTCGGAATTTAGGAAACTTGTGTTAATGGTTAGAAAATTGCCTAAATAGTTAGAGTTCGACCTTGTAAGCCTTTATTTACTAGTTCTTACTTCGTTTGATTAGTTTGGGATTGTTCGGCTTCGAATTAAGGACTTGGGCTCGTTCTTGGACATTGGAAGTGCACTTTGGAGCGAGGTTAGTCTCCTTTCTAACCTTGTAAGAGAGAATTGTCCCCATAGGATTATAAATGAGTAATTGTTGTTAAATGAGGGGGCTACGTACGTACTAGGTGACGAGAGTCCGTGCATAGCTACTATAATGATAATTGTCGGGTAGTTTAGGACCCACGTCATGTCTAATTGGGGAATATTTCTTGTTTTAATTTGCCAATATGATCATTTATGATTTGCTAGAGACTTGAGGAAATGAAAAGTGAACTTATGAGTTGTTGAGTCTTGGTAGGAATTCCCTTGTATGTAATTGAGCCTTATGTGCTTTCCTGATATTTTCTTGATGATTATGGACCGGGCCGATCGCCTTGGTGAGAATAGATGCATCTATGGTTCGTGCCGCTCGACCCTCCGCAGTGCACAATTTATTTTCTGTTGGAACGGGCCGTCGACCTCGGCATGATTGTGCATGATTTATATGCTTACATTTAGATATGACATGATCACTTGTTTAATATGAAAAAGGGAAAACGGGTAGTTTAATTATGTCAAGTACATGAATATGACTCTTCTCTTAAACTTGTGTTATTGGAAATTCTTCATGCTGTATATCTCACCTTATTATTATATTATCTTGACCTTAGTAAGTATCAAGTTGACCTCTCGTCTCTACTTCTTCGAGATTAGACGGGATACTTACTGAGTACATGTGGTTTATGTACTCATACTACGATTCTGTACTTAAATGTACAGGATTTGAGGCAGGTGGATCTGGACATCATCCTGGTGCGCATCAGTGAGCACGCTTGGGGACTTCTATGGTGAGCTGCTTCTCTTTCATGCTGATCCGCAGCCGAAGAAGTCCTTTCTTGTACTTTTTGTTTCTATCTAATCTGATTCAGACAGTAGGACAGTGTATTATTCTTTTGTGTATATTCTATTAGTCGCCCGTAGCTTGTGACACCAGGTTCTGGCACACACAGTAGTAGACATTTATTTTGGGGTTATATCGCTATTTTAGCACTTTATGATCTTTACTGGTCTTATCTTTAAATTCGAAAATCTAGTATAACTGTCTTTGGCTAAAGTAAAATGAGAACTTAATCACATTCCGCATCGACTGGCCTGACAACGGTGTTAGGCGCCATCATGACCTATTATGGAAAATGGGTCGTGACAACATGGTATCAGAGCATTAGGTTCACGTAGGTCTCACAAGTTGCGGGCAAACCTGATAGAGTCTTGTAGATCGGTACGGAGACGTCTGTATTTATCTTCGAGGGGCTATAGGGTGTTAGGAAAGACTACTCTTTATTCATTCTCCATCGTGCAGTGGTCAGTGTACTAAGTTTGCTCTTCTATTCTCTCACAGATGGTAAGGACTCGTACCGCCGACGTTCCGAACCCGGGAGGAGTTGCTCCCACCGTTGCTAGAGGCCGAGGTAGAGGCCGGGGGAGGGCACCAGCCCATGGTAGGGGACGAGGGCGTCCCAGAGCTATTCTAGATGCACCACCAGCAGACCCTGCGAGGGATCCCATTATTGAGGGGCAGGACGAGGCGCCCGCAGCTGTGCCTACTCCGATGGATTTCATGACTGCGTCGGGATTTCAGGAGGTCATGGGCCGTATGCTTCGGTTCATGGACACTATGACTCAGGCTGGTTTATTTCCAGCAGATCCAGCTACCTCACAGGCAGGAGGGGGAGCACAGACCCTACCGCACAGGCTCCAGGTCATGCAGCCGCAGTTTATCATACTCCAGGTGCACTACCCGCAGAGGGGGTCCAGCCAGTTGCTGCAGCGGCACCCCAGCCCAGGCCAGCTGTGGACGGCGATCCGCATAAGTTATTAGANCAGACCCAGCTGCTTCGCAGGCAGGAGGGGGATCACAGACCCCTACTGCTCAGGCTCCAGGTCATGCAGCCGCAGTTTATCATACTCCAGGTGCACTACCCGCAGAGGGGGTCCAGCCAGTTTCTGCAGCGGCACCCCAGCCCAGGCCAGCTGTGGACGGCGATCCGCA
>NW_017671318.1:277830-287058 GCF_001879085.1 Nicotiana attenuata
TATCTCTCTCAACTCTTAGGCGATTTTGGTGATTCAAAAGGGGAGGTTTCAACATAACATTTCGAGGTAAGTAATCCCCACTCATTTTTAGTTCAAATACATAAATATTAGGTAGATTTAACACCAAGAATTGGGTAGAATCAAGGGATTTGAGCTAGACCTAGGGTTTAATGAGAACTAAAGTTATAACACATAATTGGCCATGTAATGAACTAGAAATCATATCTTTGTGATCCTTAGGTGAAAGAGAACAACTTCCCTCGAAAAATCTCAGAATCCGGACACGTGGGCCCAGGGTCAGAATTTAGGAAACTTGTGTTAATGGTTAGAAAATTGCCTAAATAGTTAGAGTTCGACTTTGTAAGCCTTTATTTACTAGTTCTTACTTCGTTTGATTAGTTTGGGATTGTTCGGCTTCGAATTAAGGACTTGGGCTCGTTCTTGGATGTTTGGAAGTACACTTTGGAGCAAGGTGAGTCTCCTTTCTAACCTTGTAAGAGTCCCCATAGGATTATAAATGAGTAATTGTTGTTAAATGCGGGGGCTACGTACGTACTAGGTGACGAGAGTCCATGCGTAGCTACTATAATGATAATTGTCGGGTAGTTTAGGACCCACGTCATGTCTTATTGGGGAATATTTCTTGTTTTAAATTGCCAATATGATCATTTATGATTTGCTAGAGACTTGAGGAAATGAAAAGTGAACTTATGAGTTGTTGAGTCTTGGTAGGAATTCCCTTGTATGTAATTGAGCCTTATGTGCTTTCCTGATATTTTCTTGATGATTATGGACCGGGCTGATCGCCTCGGTGAGAATAGATGCATCTATGGTTCGTGCCGCTCGACCCTCGGCAGTGCACAATTTATTTTCTGTTGGAGCGGGCCGTCGACCTCGGCATGATTGTGCATGATTTATATGCTTACATTTAGATATGACAAGATCACTTGTTTAATATGAAAAAGGGAAAACTGGTAGTTTAATTATGTCAAGAACATGAATATGACTCTTCTCTTAAACTTGTGTTATTGGAAATTCTTCATGCTGTATATCTCACCTTATTATTATATTATCTTGACCTTAGTAAGTATCAAGTCGACCTCTCGTCTCTACTTCTTCGAGATTAGATGGGATACTTACTGAGTACATGTGGTTTATGTACTCATACTACGCTTCTGTACTTAAATGTACAGGATTTGAGGCAGGTGGATCTGGACATCATCCTGGTGCGCATCAGTGAGCACGCTTGGGGACTTCTACGGTGAGCTGCTTCTCTTTCATGCCGATCCGCAACCGAAGAAGTCCTCTCTTGTACTTTTTGTTTCTGTCTAATCTGATTCAGACAGTAGGACAGTGTATTATTCTTTTGTGTATATTCTACTAGTCGCCCGTAGCTTGTGACACCAGGTTCTGGCACACACAGTTGTAGACATTTATTTTGGGGTTGTATCGCTATTTTAGCACTTTATGATCTTTACTGGTCTTATCTTTAAATTCGAAAATCTAGTATAACTGTCTTTGGCTAAAGTAAAATGAGAACTTAATCACATTCCGCATCGGCTGGCTTGCCAACGGTGTTAGGCACCATCATGACCTATTATGAAAAATGGGTCGTGACACAATATGTATTTCGGACAATCGTTGTATTTTTTATTTTATTTCCTAATAAATGCTCATGCACTTGTGACACCGGGTTCTGGGATAATTATGGGATATTGAATATTGAAAATTTGAAAACATTATTATTTATGTTGTAAAGTTCATCTTTTACTAGTTAAAATGAAGGAGATTTACGATTTCAAAAATATTAAAAATGAGGATTTAATTAACTATTTAGTGTTGCTTGCCTGACAATGGTGTCCAACGCCATCACGACCTTTAACAGATTTTGGTCGTGATAACATGGTATCAGAGCACTAGGTTCACTTAGTTCTCACGAGTCATGAGCATGTCTAGTAGTGTCTTGCAGATCGGTACAAAGACGTCTGTACTTATCTTCGAGAGGCTACAGGGCTATTAGGAGCACTTCCCTTCTTGATTTCGCATCGTGCGAATTGATCCTTTTGAGGCTTGTACCTTTATTTCTTTCCTATTCAATCTTATACGACGTGAAGCACTTGTTATGGATTGGGAATCGTGGAATTGTCATGGTACTACAGATATGGTGCAGGATGTTTCTGCCTGCGTATTTGATTGGGCTATTCCCCTCGTCTTTCGGATGGTCGTTCTGTCATTTCAGCTTAGTATCAATATTACCTAAGGTTTTGAGATTTGGCATAGATTGTTATGACGATTCGTGCGTTGCTATCGCACCGTGCTTGTGTAATGGTAGGATGCTTGCCTATGTGTCAAAGGATTAAATAAATTGGAAGAAGGTTTACTCAATGCATAATTCAGAGATTCGGTATTTTAATTCTAGCGAAGGAAGGGAAGTCGGTCTACGAATGCTCAGATTTGGGTTGATGGAGTAACGAGACTTGGTATTTCCTAGTGTGGTAGAATTTTCATAAGTAGTGTGATGTCGTCACCCTTGATTGGATGTGTTGAGTTCGCCGGTGTTATGATCTTCATCAATTTGCTTTCAGGGCACGGTAGTATGAGATGGTGCTGAAGAAGCGGTTGTCAGAGATAGATTTGACTTAAGGCAACAACTGGGCAGCGAAGGATGGGGAAGGACATGTGGGAAGTGTCATGCGATGGTTAAACTTCTAGAAGGCCAAGTGTGAGAAACAGGAGTCGAGTAGTTGCTTAAAGGAGTGAGTTTGACCAAAGTAGAAGAGTGGCAGAGTAGCATATGGGTTTTGTGGTGGGATGACTGTCACGACCCGGATTTTCCACCCACGGGAGTCGTGATGGCGCCTACTAGTGAAAGCTAGGCAAGCCAACCATTTGTATTATTTACCTTTTTCCCATTTTAATCCTTTAACAATTGAGAACCAACATCATATAAACAGCGGAATTTAATAAGCGGAAGACTGAAATGTAATATTTTAATAATGATACCAATACCAATCCATAACATAAAGTACCCAGAACTGGTGTCACAATTTCAAAGACTGTCTAGGAATACTACAAATAAGGGTCCGAAAGATAAATACAACGTTGTCTCTGAAATACATAAAAGAAATAGAATGAAAGGATAGAATGAGACGGCAAGGCCTGCGGACGCCTGCAGGACTACCTCGGGTTTCCGAATGGACTGAAGGCAGCAACCCAAAGCTAAGGTCCGTATGCTCCAGTACCGGGATCTGCACAAAAGAGTGCAGAGTGTAGTATCAGCACAATTGACCCCATGTGCTGGTAAGTGCCTAGCCTAACCTCGGCGAAGTAGTGACGAGGCTAGGATCAGACTACCAAATAAACCTGTGCAGTTAAATCATGTGCAGTGGAAAATAAAGGCAAAACTTTACAATTAAAGATAGGAAGGGAGAAACATGCTGCGGGGAACAACAAGTAACAACAGAAACTAACAGTTAAATGTAAAAAACACCATAACTCAATTACCAATAGAAATCAGGAAATTAAAGACAAGTGCACGGCATCACCCTTCGTGCTTTTACTCTCGTCCTCACCAAAAATCAATAAAATCGGCACGGTATCACCCTTCGTGCTTTTACTCTCATCCTCACCAAAAATCAATATAAAGCACGGCATCACCCTTCGTGCTTTTACCTCACATAATTATGGCACAGAATGATCCTTCGTGCATTATCACTCATATAAAGGCACGGAATTGTATATCGTGCGGCACGGCCCTTCGTGCTTTAACACTCTCTCACAAATATCATGCACGGCATCACCCTTCGTGCTTTAACACTCTTCCTCACCCAAACAACAATCACAAAGCAATAAGGGCAAGGGAATCAATAGAATCACAATAGAATCCCGGCAAGGGAACAATAGTACGACAATCATATCCCGGCAAGGGAAACAATATTAAAATCAATAACATCCCGGCAAAGGAGATAACATTAAAAGCAACAACATCCCGGCAAGGGAGACAATATCATAAACCTCTTCTCTTTTCCGCTTTTACTTCACAACTCAATTCACAACTTGAGCCAATGCTCTATAACGTTCAATTGCCAATAATACTTCCACAAATCATTTTACAACTTGAGCCAACGCTCTTCAAGGTTCAACTACCAATATTACTTCCACAAGCCTCGTTCAACAATAGAAATCATCACATAAGGCATGAACAATACAAAACGGAGTCACATTAATCATAGTATAAGACTCACGGGCATGCTTGACACCAACGTATAGATACTCGTCCCATGCCTATACGTCGTACTCAATATCTAACACATAAAAAATAGGACACGACTCTTAACCCTCAAGCTAAGGTTAGACCAAACACTTACCTCGATGCCACAAACACAATTCAAGCCTCAACTACCACTTTACCTCTTGTTTCCACCACCAATTCGCTTGTATAGCCATAAGTTACTCAACTATATCAATAAATGCTAAATGAATCAATTCCAATGCATGAAAATAAGTTTTCCAATGATTTTCCCAAAAAGTCAAAAATCGACCCCGGGCCCACATGGTCAAAATCCGAGGTTCGAACCAAAACCCGATTACCCATTCACCCACTAACTCAAATATATAATTTGTTTTGAAATTGGACATCAAATCGAGGTCCAAATCCCCAAAATTTTGAAAATCCTAGGTTCTACCCAAAACACCCAATTTCCCCCCATGAAAACCCTTGATTTTGAGTTGAAATCATGTAAAAAGATGGATTAGATTGAAAGAAATGAGTTAGAATTGACTTACAAATGATTTGGAAGAGTAGTTGTCTTTGAAAAATCGCCCAAAGGTGTTTAGGTTTTGAAAAGGTTGTAAAAATGGCTGAAAATACGCCTAAGTCTCAATTAACTGGTCTCTGGTGTCGCAATTGCGAAATTGCGAACCCCTCAAAAACTGATGACTTCGCAAATGCGAAGATTTTGTCGCATTTTTGACACTAAAGGAATCCGGTCCCCTTCGCATTTGCGAGGGACCCTTCGCATTTGCATATCGCATTTGCGATAAATACGTCGCATTTGCGACCAAGGCAGCCCAGGCCATCTTCACATTTGCGATACAAATTTCGCATTTGCGAGCCTGGCTTCGCAATTGCGAAGCCTACAAACCTGCAACACACTAGCAATTTCCTAAGTCTAAATTTCACTCCGTGGCCTATACAAAACTCACCCGAGCCCTCGGGGCTCCAAACCAAACATGCACACAAGTCCAAAAACATCACACGGACTTGCTCGTGCGACCAAATCATCAAAATAACATCAATAACTATGAATTTAGCATCAAAATCAAAGAAAAATCTCATGAACTCTTAAGTTCAAATTTTAACAACCGAAGGTCCGATTCACGTCATTTCAAGTCCGTTTCTTACCAAATTTTACAGGCTCAACTTAAGTACCATATAAGACCTGTACCGGGCTCCGAAACTAAAATACGGGCCCGATACCATCGAATTCAATTACATTCAAATTTCCAAAAACTCTGAGAATTTCAGTTAAACAATTTTCTTCAAAAATTCATTTCTCGGGCTTGGGACCCCGAAATTCGATTCCGGGCATACATCCAAGTCCCATGTTTTCCTACGAACCCTCTGGGACCGTCAAATCACGGGTCCGGGTCCGTTTACCCAAAATATTGACCGAAGTCAACCTAAATTCATTTTAAAAGCAAAATTTATCATTTTTCACAGATTTTCACATAATGGCTTTTCGGATACACGCCCGGACTACGCACGCAATTCGAGGTGAGACAAAAAGGAGGTTTTAAGGCCTCAAAACACAGAATATATTTCTAAAACAAGTGATGACCTTTTGGGTCATCACAATGACTGCACGTATTGAGAAAAGTTTAGAGTGATTTAGGATTCATGGTGGATAGTGACTAGGTCTACGCAATAAATTTGGAATATTGGCTAATATACGGGGGAGATTGGATACGAAAGGAAGGAGTTGCTTGATAGGAAGAAGAATACAATATGACTTTGGATGGGATTGTACTGTCGCACCTTTTAGTTGATGTCCATGAGGAGTGAACAGGCTTGTACAACTGGTGAACGAGCACGGGCACAGGATGTGTTCCTAATTTTGTAGCAATTGTACCCAGTGCAACGACGTTGGAAGATGTCGGCATGTAATTTTCGCAGATGGCTTATCTCCTATGAGTAGGGGTGTGCATTCGATTTTGACCCTTATCGATAATTACTTATCGATTATCGACTTGTACATATGCTTATCGTTATCGTTTCAATAAGGTTTCGATTTTTTCGATTTTGATATATCGATTTTTGGTGCTTATCGATTACACCAATAAGAAAATTTGCGGGATTCCACGGAAAGTATATCGCTATAAACACGCCTAACTAATATGGACAAAAAGAAGCTAAAATTATAACATAAAAATTGTGTCAACAAGCACATGCAACGAAACTAAAGTAAGGGATCAAATGTATGCCACCAACACTCCAACGGTATAAAAAAACAAAATACATCATCACGGCAAATTTTGTTTTCCATTAATTTGAACTTCATTCCCTTAAGCTTTAAATATGATCATTCCTTAAATGTGGTAGAGAAAATAATAAGGTTAGGAACTTAGGGTAAAGGAAAAGGTATTATAGAACAAAGGTAAAAAAAATTGTCTTTTTAGTATATCTTATCATTTTATCGATAAACCGATAACCGAAGAGGACAAAATCGAAATCGAAATCGATAAATCGATAAGGAAAATTTTGAAATCGAAATCGAAATCGATAAACCGATATCGATAAATCGATAATAAATAATCGATTTGATTTATCGATAAACCGATTCGAATGCACACCCTAACTGTGAGCAGGTTAGCGATCGCGTGGTTGACGAAGCTCCTACGAAGAATTCTACTAGCCATCCGGTAAGAGGTCGAATATGTAAATGTGGCTAGTGATTCAGAGTGTTCGTGAAAATGTTAATAGAAGGAATTTCAAGGAATTTGGCGGGTTAATTGTGCAAGATCATGTCAACGACGGAGAAAGAATCTTGGTGGGTTCTGATAACTGTGATTTTAACACGTTTTATGCCCATACTTGCCTATGACTTATGTATGAATTGTCATGAAATAGACTCAGAATGCTTACAGAGTGCGCTTGATTGCAAGTTTGAGCGACAAGATGACGAAAGTCAAGAACCAGCTCGAAACGGAGTGAAACCTGCTCAAGTATCAAAAATCATTGAAGTAGGGACAGGAGGACCTAGCGCGGACCGCACTGATTTGTTGCGCGGCCGCGCTAGGAGATTCAGAGAGCACCATTTCAGGAGTCTCCAAGCGCGGTCAGCGCTCATTTTTACGTGGTCAGCGCTGGTGTCTACGCGGTCGCGCTTCAATGTTGTGAGGTCCGCGCTCATTAGCCTGTGCGGCCGTGCTACTTCTTTGTGCGGTCCGCGTCCCCAGTTCCAGAAGTGAATGATAGAAGGCCAAGACCCCTACGCGGTCGCGCTGCATTTATGCGCGGTCCGCGCCAACCCCGCAGGGGTATTTTTGTCCGATTTTTCTGGCATAGTATAAATAGAATATTATATTATTTCTAGGTCAATGTTTTAGACATCAGATAGCAGCAGCACTCGTGAGATTCAAGTTTTAGCCTATTTTGGGCATTTTAACCTTGTTTTAACGTGAATTCGTGTAGATTAACTTCCTAGTTAATTATTATGTTGATTTTATCTACTTCTTCTTTAACTTCTGTTGCTATTATGTCTAGCTAAACCCATTAGCTAGGGTTGTGGCGCAGCGGACTCAACCTTAGGAAGCGTGGGCGCTAATACTTTTACCCAATAGTGGTATCGGGGTCAATTTCCACAGGGAGCTAGAAAGGGAGTTGGATATTTGCTTAGTCTAGAAATGCGCGTTTGCTTCTAATTGATTTTCTATCATTTTTGGGTTTTTATGATTATCAACTACAATTTAACAACTACTAATTATAACTAAATTATTCTAAGATAGTAATTCTAGGTTGTATGCAAGATAGAGAAAGACACTAGGGTCGTGGTATTTACCTAGGTGGTCAACTAACGGGTCGTGATTCCTAATACGAGAATGATGATTATGGGGCTTATGATATAACCGTTGCACGATAGCATTCACTCTCACACCTCTCGGTAGAAAGAGTGATTTTGCCCAATTGACTCTCTCGAGACCAATTGGGTAGGCTAACAAACCAAGCAACTTAGGGTTCAAGTTGGGTAATCACTCTCTCGAGGTCTTACCCGTTAATTGGGACTACAATTCTCATGGGTCCATCCCAATTCCTTGTTGGGTTAACTTTGGAGTCATAGACACTCTTTCTCAAGAAGAGTCAAGACTCACTAAGCTAGACTTAGTGTTTGCAACCACCAAATCCTAGTTAAAACATAAAATCAACCCAAATATCAAACACCCAACATTATTCAAGCACTAAACAATCACACCCATTAATTACCCACACTAGGGTTGAGCCACAACCCTAGCTAATGGGTTTAGCTAGACATAATAGCAACAGAAATTAAAGAAGAAGTAGATAAAATCAACATAATAATTAACTAGGAAGTTAATCTACACGAATTCACGTTAAAACAAGGTTAAAATGCCCAAAATAGGTTAAAACTTGAATCTCACGAGTGTTGCTGCTATCTGATGTCTAAAAACATGACCTAGAAATAATAAAATATTCTATTTATACTATGCCAGAAAAATCGAACAAAAATACCCCTGCGGGGCTGGCGCGGACCGCGCATAAATGCAGCGCGGCCGCGTAGGGGTCTTGGCCTTCTATCATTCACTTCTGGAACTGGGGACGCGGATCGCACAAAGAAGTAGCGCGGCCGCACAGGCTAATGAGCGCGGACCGCACAACATTGAAGCGCGACCGCGTAGACACCAGCGCTGACCGCGTAGAAATGAGCGCTGACCGCGCTTGAAGACTCCTGAAATGGGTGCTCTCTGAATCTCCTAGCGCGGCCGCGCAACAAATCAGTGCGGTCCGTGCTAGGTCCTCCTGTCCCTACTTCAATGATTTTTGATACTTGAGCAGGTTTCACTCTGTTTCGAGCTGGTTCTTGACTTTCGTCATCTTGTCGCTCAAACCTGCAATCAAGCGTACTCTGTAAGCATTCTGAGTCTATTTCATGACAATTCATACATAAGGCATAGGCAAGTATGGGCATAAAACGTGTTAAAATCACAGTT
>NW_017671318.1:289687-292870 GCF_001879085.1 Nicotiana attenuata
AAGAACTTAGGCTTGAATCCGATGTAATTTGATGGTTTGGTGTTGGTGGAGGTATTTTGATGATTGGAGCAAGTTTGAATGCTGTTTTAGGATGGATTGGCACTTTTGGTTGAGGTCCCAGGGGCCTCGGGGTGATTTCGGATGGCCATCGGGATGAATTTTGGACTTGTTGCATTTCTGAAGTTTCTGGTTTCTGGTATTTCCGCATCTGAGGAAAAGGGACCGCAGGATGCGGTTACGCAGATGCGGAAAGGTGGTCGCAGGTGCGGTTATTGGCTAGGAAGGATGAGTCCGCAGATGCAGAAGGGGAGCCGCATCTGCGATACCGCAGATGCGGTAGAGGAGTCGTAGAAGCGAAGGATATTGGCCATGGGATTTTCCGCAGAAGCGGACAAGGTTCCGCAGAAGCGGTGTCCGCAGATGCGGATACTGACCGCAGAAGCGGTCCTGGCAAATAGTGGAAGATCCGCAGAAGCGGAGGGGAAACCGCAGGTGCGGTTCATTGATCGCAGATGCGAAAATGTCTGGACAGAGAAGGGTTTTAAAGGTTCATTTTGAAACCAAACTGGGACAGTGCCCGGAGCTGCCAAGTGCTGGGCCAACCACGGGCGAACCTCTTCTTTCATTGCCAGCTTTTCTAAGTATTGGGATTCGTCTTCTTCATTGAACCCCAAAAATTCGTTCAGAGACTTCCCATCAAACATCACCACCTTGTCCCTCACTTTTGTCACCTTTGAATCTCTTACCACATGATAGACATTACAGTAAAACTCTTTCACCATATGTTCATTTGCAACTATGCAACGTTCCTTGAAGAACCCCCAACCCTCTCTAGTTCGGAATTGTGCTTGCACATGTGGGTTTAGAGGAAGAAGATCAGAATCAATAAATTGCCTCTCCGGAATCAACTTTCTTTTGGGCCACCACTCTCGAAATCTGTGGAAGGCTATTTCACTGACAAATCTATCAGCCCATGCTTCCGGTTTTCTTGTTCTCTCAATACCACCAACTTGGGGTTCACCCCCCTTGCCGTATCCTGCACTCTCCCCAGACAATGAAGCTGTGGGGGAGGTGGAGTATTGGGCCTCACTTCTATCCTCGGACTCATCAGACGAGTCCAAAACTACATTCACCGGCTTCTTGAGGCTTTTATCAGTTGGTCCCTTGGAGGTAGGTGAAGCTGAGGGAGAGTCATGCAATTGAAGCGAAAGAGACATGTGAGTTGGAGCAGATTCAGAAGTAATACTCCGGGATGGGGCGTACTCACTCCCTGAAGAATGGGAGGCAGCTCTATCAGCTTCCTGTATTATCTTGCGGGTCTTTTTGATATTCTCCCGAGTTTGGGGAGTGAGTTTAACAACCCGCTTCCCTTTTCCCCCTCGGGAGGAGCCACCCCTCCCAGGTTGTTGTTCTTTTCCCACTCGCTGCTTTACCATGATCTGCAAAGGAAAGTCTAACATTGTTAGTTGAGGCATATGCAGTGAATTGTATGGTACAGTTGAAAGCATGGGTGAACAACAGGAATGCAGAATAGAAGAGGCGCGGACCGCGCAAAAGAGTCACACGGACGCGCTGGACTGGCGCAGACCGTGAAAACTGGAGCACGGAGATGCACCAGAGACACCACTCTCTGAATCTCACTGACGCGGTCCGCACTGTTTTGGTGCGCGGCCGTGCTAGACTGGCGCGGACCGCGTAGAAATGATGCGCGGCCGCGTAGGGCAAAAACTGAGCTGAGGACAGGGTTTTTCATGTAAGTCCAATTTATTTGCTCAAATTATGGGTCCTAGTTGTCCCTACTCAGTTACTAATCAAGAAATCATACCCATTGTTTCACATAAACACACAAAATCTACCCTAACAGGTATAACTAAGAGAGGAAGAAGAAAATAAGAAGTTATACTAACAAGAAACAAAATAAAATAAACTAACCTAAACTATGAATGAGATTAGTGAGGAATGTTACCAGAGAATTTTAACTACTTGAAGCACGTTGTTGTTTTGGTGCATAGTGAAAAATTGAGAGCTCAGGTAGAAAATTGGCGAAAAGGTTAAAATGAAGCCTAGGGTCTCTATTATAGAAAACAATCTGGGCCCCACTACTTACCCACCAGCGCGGCCGCGCAGAAATGGCCGCGGACCGCGCTGGATTTCCAGCACTCTTAGTTGTCTGAACAACCCACGCGGACCGCACTGTTTTGATGCGCGGTCACGTGGGAAACTTCAGAGAGTATGCATTTTGGCCTTCTCGCGCGCGGACCGCACAAAAATGTCACGCGGACCGCGCAGAGAACTTCAGAGACTCAACTTCCATTGCACCAGCCTGCGCGGACCGCACTGTTTTGGTGCGGTGTAGGCAAACTTCAGAGACCTTATGATTTTTGCTACTTTTGCCTTGCACTGGTCCAACCTCAACCCTGTAACATCTCACAAACCATGAGTTGAAAAATCCTAATCTACAACGGAAAAGTAAAAAGAAAGAAAAAGACATGGGTTGCCTCCCAAGAAGCGCCTGATTTAACGTCGCGGCACGACGCATTTTACCACAATATCACTTCAAATGAAGGAGCGCCACCACGTGGCTGCCATCAATCTTCCCCAAGTAATGCTTCACACGATGCCCATTGAATCGGAAAACTTCACCACTTTTGTTCTTTAGATCAATAGCACCAAATGGGGTCACCCCAACAACTTCAAATGGACCACTCCACCTAGACTTGAGCTTTCCCGGGAATAAACTCAACCGGGAGTTGAAGAGAAGAACCATGTCACCCACCTTGAACTCTTTACCTCGAGCATACTTGTCATGGAGGTACTTCATCTTGTCCTTGTACAAAGACGAGCTGGAGTAAGCATGAAATCTAAACTCATCAAGCTCATTCAATTGCTCCACTCGGAGATTTGCTGCAACATCCCATTCCAAGTTCAACTTCCTCAATGCCCACATAGCCTTGTGTTCAAGTTCCACTGGAAGATGGCAAGCTTTACCAAACACCAACCGATACGGAGACATACCAATTGGAGTCTTGTAAGCCGTCCGATAAGCCCAAAGAGCATCATCCAATTTCTTCGACCAATCAGTCCTATTAGCATTCACCGTTTTGGACAGAATACTCTTGATCTCCCGATTTGAGACTTCCACTTGTCCACTAGCTTGTGGATGATAGGGGGTGGTTACTTTGT
>NW_017671318.1:293032-301190 GCF_001879085.1 Nicotiana attenuata
TCCACCCATTTTGAAAACATAGGTCCTACCGCCACCGAGAAAGCAATGTAAGTATACCCACAGGACGCTCACGAACGGACCCATGAAATCGATGCCTCCCAAACATCAAAAATATCCACCTCAAAATTGTATTTGAGGCGGCATCCTCATCCTTCTTGGAAAATACCCGGCTCTTTGACGAGCATCACATCTCTTCACCAATTCACTAGCATCCTTGAACAACGTGGGCCAATAGAAACCACAACTCAAAACTTTTGAGGCTGTCCTCACCCCCCCGTGATGACACCACTATAGGGAGAAGAGTGACAAGCCTCCAATATGCTCATTTGTTTCACTTTCCCGGTACACATCTCCTTATCACTCCATCCGTGCAAATTTTAAACAAATACGGATCAATCCCAATAAAAATCCACAACAATCCCGCTTGAGTTTCTTTCGTTTTGTGTTGGAAGAGAACTCACACGCGATCGTTACCAGTCACCAATAAAGTGGCGATGTACGCGAACCATGGCATTTCACACATAGAAACGGAATGAAGATGCTCGTCAGGGGAACCCTATCATTACATCTCAATACCCATTACTTGGTCCCCCATCTTCCTCTAATCGGGACAAATGGTCGGGCAACTTGATTCTCGCTTCCTTTCTATCCACAATCTCCAAATCAAATTCCTGAAGGTAGTAGCAGCCATCTCATCAATCTTGCTTTCGAATCCTTCTTAGTCATCAAAATTACCGAAGGGGCTGCATGATCTGTGTGTCTTGGACACCTTTGCCCCCATAAGGTAAGGTCTAAATTTCTCCATCGCGAACACAATAGCCAATAGCTCCTTTTCTGTCTCATCAATTCTCGTCCTCAAGTCATCACTAAATACTATCAGTAATGGAATATTTGTTGATTCTTTTGGCCTAGCACCGCCCCCAACCGCTACATCACTCGCATCCGCACATAAGTTCAAAAAGGCCAAATCCAATTAGTGCAATGATATAGGTGGTGTTGTCAACTTGTGTTTCAATAGCTCAAAAGACTCCATGCACTTCTCCAAAGATAAACTTTGACATCCTTCTCCAACAATTTGCAAAGCGGGTTTCACAATTTTTGAAAATCTTTAATTGAATCGCTGGTAGAACCCGGCTATATACCAAGAAAACCCTCACCCTTTGACAGACAGTAGGGAGGTATCACTTGATAACCTCTGTTGAGCTTTGATTTATCGCACATGCGGACTCAACCTATATAGGTCGCTAATACTTTTACCAATGGTATCGGGTGCGTATATCCACAGGGAGCAGAAAGGGAGTTGGATATTGCTTTAGCCTAGAAATGCGTGTTGTCTTCTAAATCTTCACAGTATTATGTATACAACTACAATTTAACAACTACAATCTATTAACTAAATTATGCTAAGATTTCTAGGTTTTATGAAATAGAGAAAGGCAGCTACACTTAGGTAACCTAGTGATTCTAACTATAATCAATACCCAGAATGAGATTACGGTCTATGCTATAACCGTTGCACGATTGCACTCACTCTTCACACCTCTCGTAGAAAGAGTTTTTGCCCAATTGACTCTCTCGAGGACAATTGGTTAGACTAACAAGCCAAGCAACTTATGGTTCAAGTTGGGTAATTACTCTTCTCAAGGTTTTACCCGTTAATTGGGACTACCTATTCTCATGGGTCCATCCCAATTCCTTGTTGGGTTTAATGTTTTGGAATCATAGACACTCTTTCTTCAAGAAAGAGTTAAGACTCACTAAGCTAGACTTAGTGTTTGCAACCACAAATCCTAGTTAAAACATAAAATTAACCCAAATATTCAAACACCCAACATCATTCAAGCATTAAACAATCACACCCATTAATTACCCACACTAGGTTGAGCCAACAACCCTAGCTAATGGGTTTAGCTAGTCATAATAGACAACAGAAATTGAAGAAGTAGTAGATAAATTCAACATATTAATTAACTAGAATGTTATTCTACAAGAAATCCCAGATAAAGCA
This sequence comes from Nicotiana attenuata, assembly GCF_001879085.1. Lineage (NCBI taxonomy): Eukaryota > Viridiplantae > Streptophyta > Magnoliopsida > Solanales > Solanaceae > Nicotiana > Nicotiana attenuata. The sequence continues at coordinate 295,041 of NW_017671318.1, forward strand.
AGATGAAAATGCCCAAAATAGGCCAAAACTTGCGTCTCACGAGTGTTGCTGCTATTTGATGTCTAAAACTTAACCTAAAATAATAAAATATTCTATTTATACTATGCCAGAAAAAATCGGACAAAAAATACCCTGCGGAGGCTGGCGCGGGACCACGCAGAAAATGCAGCGCGCGGCCGCGTAGGGGTCTTTGCCTTCGATCATTCACTTCTAAAGCTGGGGGGACGCGGACCGCACAAAGAGTAGCGCGGCCGCGCAAGCTAATGGGCGCGGACCGCCACAAAACGAAGCGCGATCGCGTAGACACCAGCGCTGACCGCGTAGAAAAGAGGCTGACCGCGCCTTGGAGACTCCTTGAAATGGGTGCTCTCTGAATCTCCTAGCACGGCCGTGCAGCAAATCAGTGCGGTCCGCGCTAGGTCCTCCTGTCCTACTTCAATGATTTTGACACTTGAGCAGGTTTCACTCCGTTTCGAGCCGATTTTGACTTTCAATCATTCTTGTCGCTCAAACCTGCCAATCAAGCCACTTTGTAAGCATTCGGGTCTATTTTATGCACTTCATAAAATAAAGCATTAGGCAATATGGGCATTAAACGTGTAAAAATCACAGTTATCAAGCTTCCAAACCTCTTCCTCATCAAGAGCCTCCAACTCTGCTAATCGAAGGTCGAGCATTTTCTTCGTCAGTCGATGCCTTCTTGAATAGCCAGTCGTAATGAAGGTATTTGACGCTCAAGTGGCAAGACTGCTTCGACTCCATAAACGAGTGAATAAGGAGTCGCTTGTGTTGGTGTGCGGTTAGTCGTCCTATATGCCCATAGAGCTTCTTCCATACGGTCATTCCAATCTCGTTTGGATTTGGAGACGACTTTCTTTAACAAGTTGCATAAAGTGTTGTTGAATGCCTCAGCTAGACCATTGGCGGCAGCATTGTACATCGAAGAGTTACGTTGCTTGAAGACAAAGAGATCACAAATCTTGTTCATCAGCCTATTGTCGAATGGATTTCCATTATCCGTTATTATGTAACGAGGAATGCCAAAGCGATAAATAATGTTTACTCGGATGAAACTTGCAACATTTTCCTTCTTTACTTCCTTAAGAGCAACAACTTCAGCCCATTTTGAGAAGTAGTCAGTTGCAGCCAAGATGTATAGGTGCCCACCAGAGAACTTTGGTAGTGGTCCAACAACATCCAATCCCCAAGCGTCAAACGGCCAGGATGCAACAGTCGGGTGCAACACTTCAGGAGGTTGATGAAAAAAATTCGCATGGAATTGAAAAGCCTTGCATCTTCGAGCATAGTCCAAGCAATCTTTTACCATTGTTGGCCAATAGTATCCCATCCTTTTTATATGGAAGTGGAGCTTTGGTCCAGACTGGTGTGACCCACATACCCCAGAATGCGCTTCTTGCATAGCTTGGACTGCTTCATCTTCCCCTGAGCATCGCAAGAGTACTCCCTCGAATGATCTTCTTTATAGGGTATCTTTGTAGTAAAGGAAGCGAGGTGCACGACGAAGGATTTCAGTTCTTCTCCGCGGATTTTCTAGAAGTATCCCATAGCACAAGTAGTCGATAATGGGTTGTCTCCATTCTTCTTTCTCGACTTTAGAAACAACAACAAGATGCTTGAGTTCATTTTCTTCACCTTCAACCTCATTTTGCAGCGGTACTACCCATTTTTGGTAGACAGTAACTTGCGCTTGATCAGGCAGGGTAAAAGATGAAGCTAGGGCAGCTAAAACATCCGCCTTCTTATTTTCTTTCTTTGGCACATGCTGAATAGTCACATCACCGAGCCACCCCATTAACTTTTTAGCGTAATTATGATATGGTCGTTGTCGCGACCCAAAATCCACTAAGGTTCGTGGTGGCGCCGGACACCACCGTCAGGCAAGCCAACCAAATTACTTAATTAAATTCTCGTTTTAATACTCTTGAAATCTATGATTTTCCTCCATTTTTATATATAAAAAGATAATCTCTTCAATTCAAATTAAATGATAAGCAATTAATACGAAATACTTCAAACCATCCCAGAACCCGGTGTCACAAGTACATGAGCAATTTCTAAGAAAAACCAAATAAAGTACAACAGCTGTCCGAAATACAATTTGACAGAAAATAAATAGAATCCTGAGAGAGACTATACTAGCTGCGGGTCGCCTCGAGGAAATACAACTCACCTAGTCTCCGTATCAACCATGCTGCTACGCCTAGTAGGCCACTAGGGTTACATATACCTGTGCAACAAAAATGCGTAGAAGTGTAGTATGAGTACGATCCGATGAACCATTTGTTTTTATTTGTCCAATGAAAAAAAATCCTCTTTTAACCATTTAAGGAAACATGAGGTTTTATCTTTTTAGAAATTAATTTACTAATTCGATGTGATTTAAGCAATTCAAGCTATCAATAGGTTCACAAATAATCCAAGTATAGCATGTTTTTGGGTCCTAACTACCCGGACAATAGCAATAATAGTAGCTATGCACTGACACTTGTCACCTTGTGCGTACGTAGCCCCCACAATTAGGAGCACATAACCAATTATTTCATCTATCGGGACAATTCCCTCTTACAAGGTTAGAAAGGAGACTCACCTCGCTCCAAAGTATACTTCCAATGCCAATAACGAGCCCGAATCCTCAATTCGAAGCGGAACGATCCCAAACTAGTTAAATGAAGGAGGAACTAGTAAATATAGACTCACGAGATCATATTCTAACTATTTAAGAAATTTCCGAACCCTTAACACAAGTTTCCTAAAATCCGACCCCGGGCCCACGTGCCCGGATTCCGAAATTTTTCGAAGGAAGTTGTTCTCTACAACCTAAGGATCAATAATATATGATTTCTAATTAATTCCATAACAATTATAGTGGTTAAATCTAACTTTTAGCAAAACCCTAGGTCTTACTCTAATCCCTTGATTTTACCCTATTTCTAGTGTTTAATCTACCTAATATGCAAGTATTAAACTAAGGATGGGTGGAATAAACTTACCTCACAATGCTAAGTGGAAGTCTTTTCTCCAAAGCTCCCAAAATCGCCAATTGAAAAGTGTATATATGATAAAAATGGTCTTGAACTCGTATTAAATGAACCTCACTACCCAGCGATTTTCGCATCTGCAGTCAGATGCCACTACTAGAAAATGAGCCTATGGTAACAGCCGGAAAACCGTTGCAACAGAGAGGTTTAGCCGTTGCCATAGAGTTATTGGAACGGTTTGGCGACCGTTACATACGCTGCCGTGCCAATAGATCTAGAGTAACGGTTCTTGGAACGGTTATTTAAACCGTTACTGGAGGACAATCTATCGCAACGGTTATTCCTCTTCCTGAAGCAACGAGTATTTCTTTCCTGTTGCAACGGTTAACAGCCGCTACCATAGCGTTTATAGCAACGGTTGGCAGCCGTTACCATACAATTTATTGCAACGCTTATGTAAGCTATCGCAACGTTTATTTGCGGATATCCTAACGGTTTCATTACGCTACTGGAACGACCTTATTTCTTTTGCAATGGTTATAACTACCTATTGTATCAGTTTTTCGCACATTTTGGAATGATTTGTAAGACCTATTGGGACGGTTTTCACGACCTATTAGAACAGTTCTAACTGCCTATTGTATCAGTTTGTCGCACATTTGGAACGATTTGTAAGACCTATTGGAACGGTTTGCAAGACCTATTGAAACGGTTCTATTAGACTATTATACCCTGGCTGTAAATGAATATTTTATATATGTAATAATTTGTAACAACCTAGAATTTATATAAATAAAAAGATAAAACACTTCATAATCTATATTGCCTCCATAAAACCAAAATGTTTTAACCCAATCACATAAGTTTTACATTTCAACAATTCAAGAGTTAGAGTAAGTTTCAAATGTTTAATATAAAAGATTCCTAGAACATGGCCTGACAGCAATTCAAAGTTCTTAAGTAAGGTCTAGATCTTCACAATCTCCATGTGCCCTTTCTTCAGTTGCTCCACCTACAAAAGAGGATAAATAAAGTCATTATCCTTCAAGGGTTGGTGTATCATAATAAGAAGGGGTACGGTCCATAAACAATGCATAAAGCATAAAGTTTTCAAATGTATTATATTCAGTAGCATGTAATAAATCCAACAGAGAGAAGGAAATAAGTTAAATACCAATTCAAAATTCGAGCTTTGCCAGATGGCAAAGTCTTGAATATGACATTTGAGAGCACGATAAATATGACATTTGAGAGCATGATAATAGATGATGGACGACGTAAGCTACATTCTTGATATGGTATACTAATTAAGAACCAAGACTATAATCCTATTTAGCCCTAAACTGCTAAAAAATAAGTTTCAGAATCACCAAGACATACAGTGTTATAAAAGACCAACTATAGCAGCAACTGTTGCTACTGTTGCAGCTGTAGCCCCTGGAATAACTCTTGCACAACAAGGTTTTAAAGTACACAACAAGAGCTATTGGCTAGAGCTACAAGGCATATTTAAAAGAAATAAGATCATACATCTACAGAATAGCTACATTGAACAGATATTTCAAGAATCCAATACCCAGATAAAAATTATTGACAGAAGGGGAATTTTTTTTTCAAGAAAAATAAATATAGTGAGAAATAAAAAAATGAGTCAAAATCAAAGAGTACTAGGAGTCAACAAGAGAAAGAGTAACATCTTCTTTTTACTTATATGATTCTTGTGGGTCTGCAAGTGAACCCCAAAACCTCAAATCCCCTAATGTCCAACCAAATAAGAGTCTTCCACTACTTGCTTCAAAAAGGGAAATATGAAATATCAAAATTGACTATTATACATGTCAGTGGAGAATAAACCACACAAGCACACATCCAAATTTAAAATTAATCTCAATAGGGAAGCATGGGTGCAGATAGGAATAACTGCTCAATATGGAAGCTTGTTGTACAGAAGCATGGGTGTGCAGATCCAAATAACTGCTTAATATGAAAGCTTAATATCCGTGTAAATGGAAAGAAACCACATTAGCACGCATGCAGATACAAACAAGTGCTAATATGGAAGCTTCATATCCATGTAAATGGCACAGAAACCATATAAGCACGACTGCAGATTTGAGCTAGTGCTAATGTGCAAATTTTTTAAGTGAATGATCTCCAGATATTCTCAAATTCCTTGATAGAACATCATTATGCAAAAGCATTCTCCATCCTTCTTAGAACAACCTAATTTTCTGCTGAAAATGCATATCCACTGACAAAGCATAACTTCTATTCTCTTTCACTTTTGAGTTCTAGGGTAGTCTAATACAATATGTTCATAAGTACTAAAGTAAGGCATGAAATTACAAGAACAGAAGTGTACCAGACCAACAGACTACACAAGAGAGGAAAAGCAGCAGCTGCGTGGGATTTGCATGGATTATATCAATATGCAGGTTACTTCACAATCAGAAAAAGTAATCAAAATCTGGAGGATCACATGATATATACAATAATGAATGAAGGAGAAACAGATGGCAAGGAAGATATGCTAATCGAGGGAGCTTCAAATGGACTAGGATATGCTGGGCAGATATGGAACAAAATGATCAATTCACTAGGCAACAGAAGACCACACTGGAAAACTGAGTTAAAGGGAAACCTTAGAAAAGAAGCAGAAGGAGAAGAAGAAAGAAAGAAAGAAATAAAAGAAGGGGTGTAACATCTGGAGTACGTACTGACCTTGATTATTACTCCCAGTAGATAGACGACTGATTAGTTGCACATCATCTTGTTGTGCAGAGGAAGCTTCTCCGGGTGAACGAGCATTGAAAGCTAGCATGCTGGGATCAACCCGTGAATCTGGATTCAGATGCTTAAGTTGTGAAATGATGTTAACTGCAACTTGTAGTTGGATGGCATTTTTTTGTGCATTGAACTTTTCCTGCAATCTTTGCTCCATCCTTTCTTTAATTTCCTCCAATTTTTGCTCCATCACCTCATCAGTAGAACTTGAGGTTCCAAAATCTCCCACTTTTCTTTTTAAGGAAGTCTTGGTAACCCCACGTCTATACAATCTTAGGCGACCTGGATGCTCAGGTCCCATGACAGATGCAAATGGGTCAACTGATTGACTGCCATCTTCACTTTCTTGTGTTGATTGTATTTTTTC
>NW_017671318.1:302416-306024 GCF_001879085.1 Nicotiana attenuata
TTTACTTGAGTGCCCTTCCTGATTCATGACTATTCAAATTCCTGTCAAATTCAGAAAATTAAATAAAAAATAAGTTATCAAAGCATTAACAACAAGACCTTTGGGTTAATCTGAGAAATATGATGAAAAGGGAAGAAGTTCTGAGAACCAACAATGAATACAACAACACACAGCAGGAGTAGGAGAAGTTCTGAGAATAAATTTGACCATCTGCCCTAAGAGGAGAGCAATTTAACAATGGTAATCATAGGAATAGGATTAAGGAAGAGTATTATGCTGTTCTATGATATATGCAGATACTATTGGCATTTAAATTCAGGAGCATTTGAGGTGGTTGAAAACCAGATCAACAACTCAATGTCACCTGAAGGGACACACATGAGGGCAAGGCACAAACCATCAAAGAGTCGCTCACACAAATATTGTCAAAATTGACAATCTCACCTAGGTGCACAACTGCTGTAGCATGGTAGAACATGAATTTTTCAGTTAAAGGTATATTTGGACTATTACAAATCACACAGAGAGCCAGACAAAGACAAAACAGCAAAACATTACATTGATAATGAGAGAATACACTTAATGAGCTGGGAAATGCAGCAACATACAATGCAAGGACTACAAACACTGCAACATGTACTGGATACTAACTTTGGCAGGAAATTTTGGGAAACGATGGAATCAACCTTATGGAACATCATAGGAGCCTTTACTGTTAGCTTCAATGGGAGCTTTTTGTAGGGATTTACTGATGCCCCCAGGTATATCCACAACACAAAAATGATTTCTATCATTGGTTCTAACACAGCATTTTCGGGGATCACACAATTGCAATACCAAACTGGGCATCAGCAACACTTTTGCACCCAGGCTGCTGACATGCTATCTACATGAATGGTAAGAGTGGCAAGTAAAAATGGGAGCAGGGGAGACACGATCGACAATGCTGGAGGCCATATCTATTGCAAAATGTGGGCAACCGGATAGAGAGGATACAAATATAAAGAAGCTCTGGATTGGGCACGTTCAAGGAAAAAACGAGGAATTTTGGAAGGAAATATCAATACTCCATCTTTATGTAGTATGTGAACATCCAAAACATGTTAAGATTTCATGCACAAAGGCTACAACAAGAATCAGATGAAGGCTACAGGAAATGGAAGCAAAAAGCAGCAACAATATGCAGGCATGGTCTCACGGGCAGCACCTTTTTTGCTGTACAATTCTGGGCTGAAGATGCAATGCAATATGATGCTATGTTACCTCAGGAAGTATTGCATCCACAAAATACAGCAAGAGCAGAAAAAGAAATATGCAAAAAGGACAGTACAAGTATAGGAATCGCACAGTACTAGACAATACAAATACTATCTACAGGTATATTTAATGAAAGCATGCACTACTGGGAGGAAATTCAAGACAACTGGACAAAGCAAATGACAATACAAGTTCAGCAAATACAGGCTCAATGTGCTATATGCTTGACAGTAGCTATCACTATGCAAAGAGGCTATTTGTGCAAACACGGGGCAGCATCACTGGAGAGTACCTCACTCACCTTTGATAATAGGGTCTATGTATTTATCAGAATGTTTAGAGAAGACAATAGCAGGACCAGATGTTACAAGGCTACTGAGCCACTTTGTGAAGAAGTAATCTGAGTTGTTTGGATCATAATTGGCTCTTTTTATGCTTCATATGGACAAATATGCTGAAACACTTAGTTCGTACCTGCCAATATTCACTGATTGTGTCGACACCAATGATGCCAAGGTTTAAATCTCCTGATACCAACTTCCGAACATTGTCTTTTGGCCGTTGAAACCAAATCTGGACCAGATTAGATATATTAACAGACCTGCATTATGCAGAGGGAGTTTAAGCACATGTTCTGTTGGTTTCACAACAGAGCTAAGAGCGGGCACACATCTCACTAAGACATGATCAATTACTGTTTGAACAAGGACAGATCATTAGGGTAAGTTCTTTACAGGATCACTTACACTAACCATTTCCTTTATCACATAAGATTAGGAACTACTAGAAGTGAACAAAGGGACGTAAAGATAAACTTCTTCAAGCTACTGCGGCTCCGCTTCTGCGGTTCCCAAACCGTAGAAGCGAACATACCAGAAGGGAAAACATACCAGCTGCAACAACTTGAAAAATTTCCCCGTTAACCACCCGAAATCATCTCGAGGCCCCCGGGGCCTCAACCAAAAGCACCACTACCACCTAATACCTTATTCGAACTTGCACCAATCCTCAAAACACCTCAAACAACACAGGAAACCCGATTAAATCAAGGATTCAAGCCTAAGAACTTCAAATTCTAACAAAATACGCTTTCGATCAAAAACCTAACCAAACCTCGTCCGAATGACCTGAAATTTTGCACACACATCCCAAATGACATGATAGAGCTACAGCAACTTCCAGAATTCAAATCCAACCCTCGAATAAAAAACTCACTATCGGACCGGAAACTTTAAAAATCCAAACTTCGGCATTTCAAGCCTATATGAGCTACGGACCTCCAAATAACATTCCGAACACGCTCCCAATGCCGAAATCACCTAACGGAGCTAACGGAACCATCAGATTTCCATTCCGAGGTCGTCTTCACACTGTTCCGATTACAGATCATTTTTCAACACTTAAGCTCTCATTTAGGGACTAAGTGTCCCAAAACTTTCCAAAACTCAACACCGAACGTCCCGAAAAAACAAACTAGCAGAAATGAACTTAGGGGAAGCAGTTAATGGGGGATCGGGGTGGAAATTCCAAAAACGACCGGCCGGATCATTACATCCTCCTACAGTTAAACATTCGTTCGTCCTCGAACGAGCATAGAGAACATACCTGAAGAAGTGAAAAGATGAGAGTACTGGCTGCGCATATCCTGCTCGGTCTCCCAAGTCGCCTCCTCAGCCGGCTGACCCCGCCACTGAACCTTTACTGAAGCTATGTTCTTTGACCTCAACTTTCTGATCTGCCTGTCCAAAATAGCCACTGGCTCCTCAACATAGGATAGATCCTTGTCCAACTGGACTGAACTGAAATCCAACACGTGCGACGGCTCACCGTGATACCTCCGGAGCATCGAAACATGAAATACCGGATGAACTCCGGCCAAGCTGGGAGGTAAGGCGAGCTCATAAGCAACCTCCCCAACTCGCCTCAAGATCTCGAAAGGGCCAATAAACCTCGGGCTCAGCTTCCCTTTCTTTCCAAACCTCATCATGCCCTTTATAGGCGAGACCCGAAGCAGAACCCGCTCACCAACCATATATGAAACATCATGAACCTTCCTGTCCGCGTAACTCTTCTGTCTAGACTGGGTTGTACGGAGTCTGTCCTGAATCACCTTGACCTTCTCTAATGCATCCTGAACCATCTCTGTACCCAATAGCCTGGCCTCACCCGGCTCAAACCAACCCACCGGAGATCTACACCTCCTGCCATATAAAGCCTTATACGGCGCCATCTGAATGCTGGACTGATAACTGTTGTTATAAGCAAACTCCGCCAATGGCAAGAAATGATCCCAAGACCCTCCAAACTCAATCACGCACTCACGGAGCATGTCCTCAAGAATCTGAATAGTG
>NW_017671318.1:307502-313469 GCF_001879085.1 Nicotiana attenuata
ACAGAACTCAGCCAAAACTCACATTTTGAGAACTTTGCATATAACTTTTTCTCCCTCAAGGTCTATAGCACGGTCCTCAGGGCTGCTCATGATCTTCCCGACTCCGGGAATACACAAGAATATCATCAATAAAAACAATTAGGAACGAGTCAAGATATGGCCTGAACACACTGTGCATTAAATGCATGAAAGCTGCAGGGGCATTGGTCAGCCCAAATGACATGACAAGGAACTCGTAATGGCCATATCGAGTCCTGAAGGCAGTCTTCGGGATATCTAGCTCCCGAATCTTCAACTGATGGTAACCTGAGCGCAAGTCAATCTTAGAAAACACCTGTGCGCCCTGAAGCTGGTCAAACAGATCATCAGTGCGAGGCAAAGGATAACGGTTCTTCACTGTAACCTTGTTCAACTGGCGGTAGTCAATACAAATGCGCATAGAACCATTCTTTTTCTTCACGAACAAAAGAGGAGCACCCCACGGTGAAACATTGGGTCGAATAAAACCTTACCAAGCAATTCCTGCAACTGATCCTTCAACTCCTTCAACTTAGGAGGAGCCATACGATACGCAGGAATGGAAATGGGCTGAGTGCCCGGCAATAGATCAAATGCCAAAATCAATGGCTCTATCAGGCGGCAGGCCCGAAAGAGCAGCTGGAAATACATCGGGATAATCCGTACCATTGGAACAGAATCAACAGAAGGGGTATCAACACTAACATCTCTCACATAAGCCAAATACGCGGCACACCCCTTCTCAACCATGCGCTGAGCTTTAAGAAAAGAGATAACTCTACTGGGAGTGTGATCAAAAGTACCACTCCACTCAACACACGGGATACCTGGCATAGCCAGCGTCACAGTCTTGGCGTGACAATCAAGAATAGCAAAATGGGGCGACAACCAGTCCATGCCCAGAATAATGTCAAAATCCACCATACCGAGTAACAATAAATCTGCCCTGGTCTCAAAACCACGAATAGTAACCAAACATGACCGATAAACGCGATCCACAACAAGAGAATCTCCCACAGGAGTAGAAACATAAATGGGGGCACTCAAAGAATCCCGAGGCACACCCAAATGCGGAGCAAAGTAAGAAGACACATAAGAGTAAGTAGAGCCTGGATCGAATAGAACCGATGCCTCTCTGTGACAAACCAATATAATACCTGTAATGACGGAGTCGGAGGCAACAGCCTCAGTGCGAGCAGGAATACAATAATATCTGGCCCGGCCCCTCTCTCGAGGGCGACCTCTATCTCCCCGACCTCCGCCCCTAGCTGGCTGGGCAGGTGGGGTAGCAGCTGGAGCTGTGACCATGGCCTGAGAACCCTGAGGAGCACGCTGTGGCTGAGAAGTCTGTGGGGGCGCGCTCCTCCCAAGTCTGGGGCAATCCCTTACCAAGTGACGTGTATCACCACACTCGTAATAAGCTCTGGGAGGACGCGGTGCCTGTGACTGACTAGGGCTAGGTCTGCTGGACTGACCTCTGGAAACACCCCGCCAGGAGGCGCGCTAGAAACTGGAGGTGCATAATAAGGCTCCTGAGGTGGAGGTGGAGCTGGAGTACTGTCGGCTGCTGGAAGAGCTGAATGTACAGGGCGACCCGAATAACCTCTGCCATAACGACCTGCTGATGGGGTACGGGCACCAGAGTAGTGACCCGACTCTCGAGACCTCTTGGCCTCCCTCTCTCCTCGCTCCCTGGCGAGCATACCCTCAATCCTCCTAGCAATGCTCACCACTTGCTGATAAGGAATGTCCATCTCCAACTCTCGAGCCATGCTAGATCTGATGGGTGGAATAAGACCCTCAATGAACCTGTGAAATCTCTCCCGAACTGTAGCAACCAAAGCCGGTGCATGTCTGGCCAACCTGGTATAACGGATAGCATACTCTGAAATGGTCATAGCACCCTAGCGCAAATGCTCAAACTCTGCGCGCCATGCATCCCTGAGACTCTGGGGGACAAACTCTCTCATAAACATATCCGAGAACTGGGTCCAAGTCAGTGTAGCAGCCTCGACTGGACTATCTATCTCATAAGTCCGCCACCAATCATAGGCGGCTCCCCGAAGCTGAAAAGCAGTGAAAGAAACCCCGCTGGACTCCACTATGCCCATAGAGCGAAGAATACGATGACACTCCTCTAGAAATCCCAAGGCATCGTCTGATGCTAATCCACTGAACACTGGGGGATCATACTTCTTGAACCTCTCAAGTCTCCGCTGCTCGTCCTCTGAAGCAGCTGACCCATCCTCGGGCTTAACTAGCGCTGCAGGCGGTGCCGGAATAATCTCGGGAGCCTGCTCAACCTGCACTCGCTGCTCAGGAGTGTGGACGGCGGGAGTCTGCGCTCCTCCCCCGGCCTGGGATGTCGCTGCAGCAATGGGAAGCAACCCTGCCTGAGCCAATGTGGTGTACATGCTCACGAACTGAGCCAAAGTCTCCTGGAGCGCTGGAGTAGTAATGGCAGTAGTAGGTGTGCCAGGTGCTTGGGCTCCGGCTGGATCTGCTGGTGGTACCTCGGCGGCAGCTCGCGCAGGTGCTCTGGCTGCACCACGTGCGCGTCCTCGACCTCTCCCCCGGCCCCGGCCTCTGGCGGCTGCAGTAGGGGGCGCGGGTGCCTGATCATCTCGAGCAGCACGTGTCCTCACCATTTGTGAGAGAATAGAAGTTAGAAGTTTAGAATTGATGTCCAAAAATATCGCACGACGAGGAAATCAAATGAAATGAAGATTTTTCCTAAACAGTTACATAGCCCCTCGTAGATAAGTACAGACGTCTCCGTACCGATCAACGAGACTCTAATAAACTGGCATGTGTTCCGTGACTCCTATGAACCTAGAGCTATGATACCAACTTGTCACGACCCCAGTTCACCCTCCATGAACATGTCGCAATGGCACATAGTTCCTACAACTAGGTAAGCCTAACAGTGCGGAATAACAAATTAACATTTGCGGAATAATTAATTAAAACTGAACATACGGAAATAACAACTGTATATAAGGCCACTCGGCCTATACAACTCAAAAATATGCGGAAGTCTACAACTAAATCCCAAAACCCGGAAACTCACGGGAAAACACAGGCTAATAGAGTATAGTAATCAGCTCTACACCAGAATGTCTAAACAACATGAAAAGGAAAGAAAAGGAAACTATCTATTAAAGCCGGAATAGAGTAGAGACTCCTGGTCTGCGGACGTAGCAGATATACCTCAAGTCTCAGCTAGGACTCTCCACCACGGGATGATACGCCTGGGAGGAAGTACCTAAATCTTCACATGAAAGACATGCGGAGGAAGGGCATGAGTACACCACATCGGTACTCAGTAAGTGCCAAGCCTAACCTCGGTTGGGTAGTGATGAAGAAGGTCAGGGCCCTACTGAGATAACATAATAAACAATAAGATAATAGAAACAGTTTAAATAAAGTCCACAGCGAGAATCTAAACCGGGTAAAATAAGGATAGAAGGCAATAGAAAACAAAGGTAACAATACAAGGAAAACTGCCATCAACAAGGAATAGTAGCCGGGGATCTCTTGGTATCCCAAGGATCTCTTGGTATCCTCATCATCAACACGGGGGATCTCTCGGTATCCCCAGGATCTCTTAGTATCCTCAATAAGCAAGTCGGGGATCTCTTGGTATCCCGAGGATATCTTAGTATCCTCAATAAGCAAGTCGGGTATCTCTTGGTATCCCGAGGATCTCTTGGTATCCTCAATAAGTAATCGGGGATCTCTTGGTATCCCAATATATATATATATAGAATCACATGTGCCAGGGATCTCTTGGTATGCCGCACCCTCAGTCCAGAATATCTCAAGTACAGGGGGATCTCCCGGGAAGCCGTCCTGTAGTCCCAAATTAAACACACAACAACAACAATTCATAAATTTCGGAACAGTGCTAAAAAAAGAAAATCAGGACAAGAAGAAGTAAATTATAGCCTAACATGCTTCACAGAGTACAAATAGCACAGCTAAAACAAATAAGCAAGTAAGCCAGCTAAACACGAGTCTCTAAGCTAGCACAGGTATAAACTTACAGTTAAAATGAACAAGTAAACAAGAAATCTCAAATTAAATACTTCAAGTAGAAACGGGTTTACAACAATTAGCTCAAGTACGTGCTCGTCACCTCACGTACGAGGCATTCAAATATTTAAAGATCATATCCTAAGGGGAAAGTTCCCCCACACAAGGTTAGACAAGCCACTTACCTCGAACCGGCTCAATATCAACTAGAAGCCACGCTCTTGCCACGAGTATCCGACTCCAAATGGCTCAAATCTATTCAATTTAATTACACATTGTAAATAACATTGCAAACACCTGGTTTTGCTAATAAGTTCAAAGCTACGACGTAAAATTAGGTGAATGACCAAAATGCCCTTCAGGCCAACGCCTCAAAATCGAATAATTTTCACATTTTCAGAACCCTCGTACTCTCACGAGTCTAACCATATAAAAATCTCCCAAATCGGAGGTCAAATGCTCACTCAAAATCCAATAATTTAGCCAATGAAGTTTTACCCCAAATTAATCCAAATTTTGATCCTAATTACGAATTTCAATGATGCATTAACTATATAATGATGAAATATAACTAGAAGGAGTTAAGGAAACGTTACCCAATAGTTTTCTCTTCAAAACCCTCTGAAAATCGCCCTTACCCGAGCTCTCAATTGATTTCTCCAACTTTTGAAACTAACCCTCGAATCTGATATTTCACCCCACAGATTTCCGCTTCTGCGGACCACGAGCCGCTTCTGCGATTTCATTTAAAAGGACAGATTCCGCTTCTGCGGATAAATAATCGCTTCTGTGGTTCCTGAGGGGGAAGACCAATCTCGCTTCTGCGATGAAGGAGCCGCTTCTGCGGTCCCCAAGCTGCAGAAGCGAAAATACTAGAAGGAAGAAAAATACCAGCTGCTGCAAACTTAGAAATTTCCTCCGTTAACCACCCGGAATCATCCCGAGGCCCCCGGGACCTCAACCAAAAGCACCAATACCACCTAATATCTTACTCAAACTAGTACCAATCTTGAAAACACCTAAAACAACGCCGGAAACCCGAATTAATCAAAGATTCAAGCCTAAGAACTTCAATTTCCAACAAAACACGCTTTCGATAAAAGACCTACCCGAACCTCGTCCGAATGACATGAAATTTTGCACACACATCCCAAATGACATGAAGGAACTAATGTAACTTCCGGAATTCCAATCCGACCCTCGGATCAAAAACTCACTATCGGACCGGAAACTCCAAAATTTCAAACTTCGGCATTTCAAGCCTAAATGAGCTACAGACTTCCAAAATACATTCCGAACACGCTCCCAACCCCGAAATCACCTAACGGAGCTAACGGAACCATCGAATTTCCATTCCGTGATGTCTTCACATTGTTCCGACTACGGACCACTTTTCAACACTTAAGCTCTCATTTAGGGACTAAGTGTCCCAAAACTCTCCAAAACTCAACACCGAACGTCCCGGCAAACCAAAATAGCAGAAAAGAACTTAGGGGAAGCAGTTAATGGGGGATCGGGGCGTAAATTCTTAAGACGACCGGCCGGGTCGTCACATCCTCCTACACTTAAACATTCGTTCGTCCTCGAATGAGCATAGAGAACATACCTGAAGTAGTGAAAAGATGAGGGTTACTTCTGCGCATATCCTGCTCGGTCTCCTAAGTTGCCTCCTCGGCCGGCTGACCCCGACACTGAACCTTCACTGAAGTTATGTTCTTTGACCTCAACTTTCTGACCTGCCTGTCCAATATGGCCACTGGCTCCTCAACATAGGATAGATCCTTGTCCAACTGGATTGAATTGAAATCCAACACGTGCGACGGATCACCGTGATACCTCCGGAGCATGAAACATGAAATACCGGATGAACTCCGGCCAAGCTGGGAGGTAAGGCAAGCTCATAGGCAACCTCCT
>NW_017671319.1:0-326 GCF_001879085.1 Nicotiana attenuata
AACTTATAGGTATAAGTAGACAACTAGATAAGTCATAGTGAATAGTCAGGTTATGTGTCATCTTCATCTAACTCGAGTTAGATGGAAGTGGGCGTCTTTTTCAGTTGAACTTTTATTCAGGTCGGATTAGTGTTTGAGACGAGTTAGTCCGAAAACGAGTATATATGGATGGGTCTTTCTAATAGGTTAGATATTTTAAATTCGACTAATAAGAAGTTGCCACGTGAAATTTAGATAATTATTTCTTTTAATTTAGCATTGACCTAATGGTCAAAAGGAATAAGTGAACCAAAAAGGTGGATGAAGGGGTATTTTTAGCCCAATAG